>NW_021319990.1:14856-152838 GCF_001605985.2 Dendrobium catenatum | reverse complement strand
TAGAATTTTAAATTATTATTTTTTAAATATGAATAATATTTATTTATTTATACAATATAAAATAATTTTATCTATTTATTAATGATAAATTATTTTTACATAAATAAATTTTAGAATAAATTTATAAAATAAAATTGTTATATAACATATGAAAGTTTGTTGAGATTGTTAAGCCCTTAATAACTAGTCCCGAGGCTAACAAAGAGGGGAGGGGGGTGAATTTGATATTTAAAAACTTCTTTAACTAAAAGAAAAATCTTTTTATATCTTGCAGCAGAAATGAATTAAATCAATAATAAAAATATTAATTCGAGATTTCACCCAAGCAGTTGATCATAGCAAAAATAAAGTGCGAAAAATAATCAGAAAAAAAAAACAGCATACTTTATAGTGGTTCGGTCAACCTGACCTACATCTACTCCTCGGAGGCACCATCAGAGTATTGCACTAAACCTTTAGTGACTCTTTTTTAGCCCCCACAACTAGGCGAAGAAGCCCTTATAATAACCTTTTCACCAACCCCATAGAGGCATAGAACCTAGACTCCTTTAGCTTCCTCTTAAAGTAGGCATATAACCCCAAGTTCTTTTTCTTCCTCCTGGAGTAGATAGAGAAATTTGATCTAGTGTTGATGAAGACCTTCCTCTTAAAGTAGGCATATAACCCCAGTTGATCATCAAGGAACTAAGGATGATGATTGGAGAAGACGAGTTGAATCATTTCTTGGAGCAACCTTTATGAACACCTCACAAACTCCCCCTCATAAGATTCTCTCTCTCTCTCTCTCTCTCTCCCAAGCTCTCCTTCTTCTTCTCTAAGCTCTCCAGGTTAGGACAACAGTAAAAGATTTGATCATCAATAATTAAGAGAGTTTAAATAGAAGGCCTTAAAAAATGCCCAAATTTTCAACATATCGTCAAAGATCATTAGATCGTCGTATACAATTAGTTTAAATTATCCCTTTCAGCTAAGACGATCTGAGTTACCTATATGATTAGAACACAATATTTATTCTGATCATCTAGAATGATGTGAACATCTTTATGTATAATTAGTTCAAAATCATACATTATCGCTCAGTAGATAGTTTGGGACGTCCATGAGAAAAATCAAGATAATATAGAAATATAACTGATTTTTTAAGATGAAGTAGATATCATCATGTACAATTAGTTCAAAAATAGACTTTATCGTCCAACAGATAATTTGAGACATCAAGGAGATTTAGGAGAAAATTAAGATTTTTTTAACAGACCATCCAGGATGATTTTGCGATCGTTCTAGACAATATGATCGATCAATCTAACTTTAATTAGCCTCCTAATCACCGGATCAACTTAGGCATGATTGGTATGAATCATCCAGGATGATCAGAAACATCCTGTATGATTAGTGCAAAATTTGATAGTTTTAAAACCTTGCCTAAATGACTTTGGCGGGAGATTTTGTGATTTAAGCATATCATCCAGGATGATGGTAGTATTATCCTGAAAGATTTCCTTTATCATGTTTACATGACTTATAAATTTTGTTAGGAATGTTAGGCTCTTATAAACTAGCCCAAGGCTAATTAAGAGAGACGTGAATTGGTATTTTTAAAAAATCTTTCACAATAAAAAAGCCAAACCAAAATCCACCACAAAGAAAACACAATGCGTAAATTAAATGTGGAAATAATAAAGGAAAGAACACACCAGATTTATTATGGTTCGGTCAAACCTTGACCTACGTCCACTCCTCGGAGGCACCCTCTGAGTATTGCACTAAACTCAGTGTCTCTCCTTTAGCCCACAACTAGGCAGAGAAGCCCTTACAAAATCACTTTCACCTTCCCCGGTGCTGCGGAGTAGCCGGGTCCTTTGACACCAAAGAGATCTTCTTCTTCATAGAACTTCCCTCAAGATAAGCCTTGAATTCGATGGTACTAAGGTGCAAGCTCGTCGGAGCAACCGTGTGGAATCCCCCCTCCACACTCCCTTGAAACCCCCTTCAAGGATCTTCTCCCTCTCTCAAACTCCATCCTTTTCTCTCTCCCTTTCAAGCTCTCTCTTCAAGTTTTCTCTAAAAGAACAAAGCTACAATGGCTGCCAAAGACACATACAAAGTTCCTTGTCAAAGCTTAAATAGAAGAGCTCAAAATGAGCTCATTAATTGCAACTTGCAGACATTATCTTCCAGGGTGATACTAATATCGTCCTGTACGATCAGTGCAAAATAAGCCTAATCAGCCGGGACGATATGAGAAGATTAGAAGAAATTTATTCATATCGTCCAGTGTATTATCCCATAGCATCTAGGACGATCTTGCAATCGTCATGGATGATTTGACATGTAATCAAATCTAAATAGCTTTCCTTAAATACCATATTAATTTAGACATAATTGTGTTTAATCGGCCAGGATGATGCCCTGGACGATGTTCTGGATGATGTCCAAAAATAACTCATACCTAAATAGATATGGCAGCTAATTTTTTCTAATTTGAGCCTATCGTCCTGGCCGATACAAAATTGTTCAGGATGATGTGCTTAATGACGGCCGCCTTAACAAGAATGCCCTAATTAGGGTGTCATTTTTTGAACCGATCGTCCAGGCCGATATAAATATCATCTCGGACGATGTTACCAAAAAATAAAAAACTCTTAGAATTAGTCAGAAATTCTTCCAAGGTGTATGTGTGCAAGAGTACTTAGCATCAAGAACCACTTGTTTACAATAGACTCAAGAAAGGGAAAAAATACAAACTTACGCAGACTTAATCTACCCAATCTTGACCTGTACTCGATCTTGTGGACCTGAAAAGTTAGTAGGCAAGGCAGTCGTAGAAAATTATGAATGTTTTCTATCATCAAAATTCTAATCCATAAAATCAGATTTGCAACAATCTTCCACCTTTTTATGATGGCAAATATTACCGGTTAAATTTGCAAAAAAATAAATATTTTCTCCTAATCTCTCCCTTACTAAAATAAAACTTTTAAAATAGGAGAAATCAAAATTTTTTTGTTATTTTTAATTTTTAAAAGAAATAAAAGATATAAATACAATAGTACGTTAAAAGATACAAATACAACATTATGTTCTCCCCATTTGACATTATCAAAAAGAGGAGGGGCAGAAAAAAATCAGAATAATAATAATATAAAAAACTAAAATGATCCGTGATCTAGTGAAAAGAAAAAAATCAAATATTCTTAAAATGAGAAAGTCACCTCTTGATTTTATTCAAAAACTTAGTAATGAATAGATTGACAACACATAATCCAGAAAAGATTAGAAATTCAGAAATTGTTAATCCAAGCTCAAATTCTTTTAAAGGCTAAAAAATGTTTTAATCCAATATCTAAATCAAGGAATAAATCAGAAAAAGAAACACTAATTTTTTAAAAATCCTTTCATAAAACATATCTAATAGAAGATTAATGCAAAAATTGATGAATCAGGAATCATGATTTTCAAGCTCAAGTATCAAAAATATCAAGGACTTTCTTAAGCTTTAAGAAGTACAAGAAAGGTAAGCATTACTTTTTGTGGGTTCATTTTATATCTCTTGTTAATTTTTTTTGCGTACTTTGCATATGTTTTACTTTTTGTTACACTTTATGTATCTTTCTTAATTTGACGTCATTGCGCATCTTTTGATTTGACATCATTGGCCACTTTTATGATTTGGCATGATTGACCATTTTTTAATTAAATATGCTACCTTTCTGAAATTTTAAAAATAAAAGTAAAACCATTCTATTGATAAAGCGAACTACTTGATTAAATAAATTATGAGATAGATTCAACAACTTGCAAAGGATCTCTATGCGATAAAAAAATGTAGGGAGATGAAAAAGATCAGTTTCAAAATCCAATTTATAATATGATGAAGATTTTGAATCAAAAGTAAAATAACTTTTTTTAAAAAAAAGATAGAGAGACAAAATCATGAGTTTCCTTCCTTTGACTATTTTTAGAGAAGTCAATCACAACTTACATAAGAATTCAAGAAAAATAGAAGGTAGGTTTTTCATTTTTAGGAAGGTGAACACATGTGTTAATCAGAGAGAACTTCACAAAGAAAAAAAAAGTAAAGACAAGTTTAAAACTATAAAGAAAATGAACAAAAAATAAACAAATAAATAAAAAGAAACTACTAAAAACAAACAAAAAATAACGAACAACAACAAACAAATAAACACACAAACAAGGGTTTAAGCATAATCTTTCTCTTGATATGATGATTCAGAAGCTAGGTCTGCCTAAGAGATTTTTTTCTTTTCACTATTTACCATTTTTATAATTTGCTTAGATTTACCCTTTTTTTGCAGGAGAGTTCTCAAATTAGGGCACTGATTTTTCATATGTCTAGGCTTCCTACAATCAAAACAAACAATGTTAGAAGAGATCTTAACATTTTTATCATTTTTACATGTATTCCACTTTTGTTGATGCTTATGCTTTGATAAGCTTTTTAACTTGCTTGATAACTCATTGCTTTCATCACCAACTAAGCCATTTTTCTCAATGTTTTCAGTGTTTAACACTATCATCTCTCCTGCATCCAAAAGTTTTTGTTAATGATAGTTGCTATTTGCATGTTTTACATTCTTGCAACTTATATATTTTTGATGATTCCAAATATTATTGTTCTTTGTGTAGTTATCTCCTAACAATTTTTAGAAATTTTGTATTTGCTATTGTGTGTACTAACATTTTAGGTGAATCAAACTCTCAAACATGAAGACTTCAAATCAAATTCATCAAGAAATTCTTTTGAATTTTGAAGTTTAAAAAATGTCATTTTTTAATTGAAAGGGAGTGATTTTAATTGAGTGAATAAAAACATACACACACACATAAAGAGATAATATAAATTTTATACTGATCGTATGGGACGATATCAGTTCGTACGAGATGATTAGACAGTTATCTCCTATTAAGAGCACATGGAACGAATAGGAACTGTCTAGAAAATTTTTCTAAGTCCTGTTCGTCCAGGATGAAATTAATTATTGTCAGGAACGATCTGCTCTCGGGAAAAATTTCATCCAGACGAAATTAATTATCGTATAGGACGAGTTGCTCTCTGTAAAAAATGCGTCCAGACAAACATATTTTTGTCCAAACGATATAACCGACTTAGGACAGCTTTTTTATGTTCGTTCTGTAGTTTTTGAAACCAACCTGTTTATAACCGTTCGTACTAGACGAACTTGGTTCATACAAGACGATCAGCTTGTATGAAATAATTTTGTACACATATACAAACAGGTTCATTTAAATGCTTTTAAGTAAAATTGTCCGAGAGGATTTTCGATCGTACGCGACGATCTTGAACTTGATAACTTGAAATTTGCCATTTTTAGATGGTTTTTCTTGTCTCTTCTACAAATAGGCTATTCTAAACTGCAACTTAATCTTTTTGTTCATTGATCTTCGTGCCTATTGAGAAGAGAGTTAAGGAGAGAGTTTGAGAGAGCATTTGAAGGAGATTTCTTGCCGTTGGAGTGTGTAGGTTTCACTTGGTACTCAAGGTTAAGTGTTTCCATTTTTAAGTTTGAGATTACTTCACTCTTCTCTCTTTTCTTTTATATTGGACTTGTGAAGAAGATCTTGGAAAAAGATCCGGTTCTCTGCCAACACTTGAAAAGTGTGAACAGCCGAGGGTTCTCTGCCTACACTTGGAGAGTGTAAAAGGACGAAGGGTTCTTTGCCTACACTTGGAGGGTGTGAAAGGATGAAAGGTTCTCTGCCTATACTTGGAGGGTGTGAAAGGATGACGGTACTCTGCCAACACTGGGAATATTGTGAAAGGATGAACGGTTCTCTGCCAACATCGGGGGAGTGTGAAAGGACGACGGTTCTCTGCCGCATCGGGTAGTGGTGAAAAGAGTTTGTAAAGGCTTCTCCGCCTTGCTATGGGTGCTAAAGGATAGTCACTATTGGTATTAGTACAATACTCAGAGGGTGCCTCTGGGGAGTGGATGTAGGTCTGGTTTTGACCGAACCACTGTAAATCTGGTGTCATTTATTTTCCGCTGCTTATTTACTTTTTGTGTTTAAAACTTTGTGGTTGAAAAGTTTTCTAGATAAATTCACAAACTAAAGTTTTGTTTCCATTAAATTTTCAAAGAGGGTTAAAATTTTAATTACCAATTCACCCCCCCTCTTGGTTAGCCTAGGGATATTTAATTAGGCTTAACATCTTAATTCTTATTGAACGAGTTTCAATAGTTTTTGGCCCAAACTTTGCTCGTAGGCAATGAGCAAGCCAATCAAATTATCAGTAGAGTATTCATTTAATTTTTTGATTCACAAATAACCACAACCTTGGCATCAAATTTGTCAAATAAACAACATAGAATTTTATTGACTTTTTCAAAGTTTGAAAATTCTTTACCTAAATCACATAATTTGAATAAACCTAGAATACATGTCTAAGATAGACTCATAAGGTTTCATGCAAAATAATTAATAATCATGCATTAAAATATTTAATCTGGATTGCTTGATTTCACTAGTGCCTTTGTATAAGGTGTGTAATTTATTCCAAATTTTCTTGCTAGTAGTGCACGTGGAAATAAATATAAAATCTTTAGAATTTAAAGGAAAAAAAGTTCAATGATTTAGCATTTAATTGAGCATTGTGCTTCTCTACTCCATTGATTAAAAGCAATATCAGTTTTAATTCCATCTATAACATGTGATGATACAGAATAATCAGTTAAAATCATTTGCCATATTCAGAAATCAATTGATTGTAAAAAAGTAGACATGCGAATTTTCCAAAAATTAAATGTAATATTTTCAAAAAAAGGTGGTCTGGTGATTGAATAATCTTCCACAATATTGTGATTATAAAAATTAGCCATGGATCCAAATTCAAAAAATTTCAAAAACTTGTTTTTATGAATCCCGCTCTGATACCACTTGAAAGTTCGTTAGGAATGTTAGGCCCTTATGAACTAGCCCAAGGCTAATTAAGAGAGAGGTGAATTGGTATTTTTAAAAAATCTTTAGCAATAAAAAAGCCAAACCAAAATCCTCCACAAAGAAAACACAATGCGAAAATAATAAAGGAAAGAACACAACATATTTATAGTGGTTTGATCAAACCTTGATCTACGTCCACTTCTCGGAGGCACCCTCCGAGTATTGCACTAACCTCAATGTCTCTTCTTTAGCCCCCACAGCTAGGCAGAGAAGCCCTTATAAAATTACTTACACCTTTTCCGGTGCGGCAGAGTAGCTGGGTCCTTTTACACCAAAGAGATCTTCTTCTTCCCAGAACTTCCCTCAAGACAAGCCTTGAATTCAATAATATTAAGGTGCAAGCTCCCCGAAAAAACCGTGTGGAATCCCCCTCTACTCTCCCTTTAAACCCCCTTCAAGGATCTTCTCCCTCTCTCAAACTCTACCCTTTCCTCTCCCTTTCAAGCTCTCTCTTCAAGTTCCCTCCAAAAGAACGAAGTTATAATGGCTACCAAAGACACATACAAAGTGCCTTATCAAAGCTTAAATAGAAGAGCTCAAAATGAGCTCATTAATTGAAACTTGCCGACATTATCATCCAGGATGGTACTAATATCATCCTGTACGATCAGTGCAAAATAAGCCTAATCAGCCGGGACGATCTAAGACGATCAAAAGAAATTTATTCATATCATCCAGCGTATCATCCCATATCCTCCAGCGTATCGTCCAGGACAATCCTGCGATCGTCCAGGATGATTTGATTGTGCAATCAAATCTTAATGGCTTTCCTTAAATACCAGATTAATTTAGGCATAATTATGTTGGATCGGCCAGGACGATGCCCTGGATGATGTTTTGTACAATGTCCAAAAATAACTCATAGCTAAATAGATTTGGTGGCTGATTCTTTCTGATTTGAGCCTATCATCCTGGTCGATATAAAATCGTCTAGGATGATGTGCTTAATGACGGCTGCCTTAACAAGAATGCCCTGATTAGGGTTTCTATTTTTAAACCGATCATCCAGGACAATATAAATATCATCCCGATGATGTTACCAAAAAATAGTAAACTCTAAGAAATAGGTAAAAATTCTTCCAAGGTGTGTGTGTGCATGAGTACTTAGCGACAGGAACCACTTTACTTACAATAGACTCAAGAAAGGGAAAAAATACAATCTGACTCAGTCTGAATCTACCCAATCTTGAGCTGCACTCGATCTTGTGGACCTCAAAAGTTAGTAGGCAAGGCAGTCGTAGAAAATCATGAATGTTTGCTATCATCAAAATTCTAATCCATAAAATCAGATTTGCAACAACTTAAATGTCATAATTAAGGTTTCTATTTTTAACTGATCGTCTAGGATGATATAAAATCATCTTGTACGATATGATCAAAAAAAGAAAAACTCTAACTCATCAAATTTCTCCCCCTGAGTGTGTGTGTGCAAGGTTACTAAGCTTCAGGATCGATTTGACTCAAGAAAATGTAAAAGATATATTCAAATAGAAATTACAAACTAACTTAATCCTAGTCTACCTATTCTTGAGTTGGTTGACTTTCTATGTGAACTTATAAACCTAAAAGGTTAGTGAGTAGGGAAAATAAAATAGATATGCAAGAATCATAGTAGTCGAGAAATAATAATATTTATTTTCATAAAAATCACATTACTTGGGTCCAGATTTGCAACAACATATAGATGCATAATATATTTAAACATATTACATAAATTAGAAACAATTTATATTAAATTCTTAAATTATATTTGAATTAAATTTATATTAAATTATATGGTTATATATAAATTAAATTTAGATAAACAAATCAAAATTAATAATTAAAAAATATTTAAATTTAAAATTATCATATTATTATGAGTTTAAATTCTTAAAATTATGAAATTTGGGGTTTTTTTGCTCTTATGTTAGATTTTAAAAATAATTCTTTTAATTAATTATGTAAGTTTTATATTTTATAAATTTTTATTTCATTTATATATTTGTCTCATATTTAAAATGATAACATCATTATTATATTAATTTTTAATAATATTATTATTTATTTATGCCATCTGATTCGACCTCAGTTTGACTGATTGAACCGATTAAAGCATAAACATTTTCTTCCTCTAGTTTGTTGTCCAATTTGATTTTCACAACCTTGCTTCCACCTACCTTTAATTTTCTTAAAATAACATCCTGTTGTCTACAAGCTTAAATAATTATTTAAGGATAGTATTTATTAGCAAATATTTTCGATCTAACACATATTCATGATGGAAATGATCTCCTCAATAGGTGCCACAGGATACTGTTCCTACTCCTACAAATAATGCACCTCAAATAAAACATTCATACAATGCATTTCTAACTCTTTGGAGAAGAGCTCTTTAGAGACTAAGAGAATTGATGTAGCATATGGTGGAGATCAGAGGCATCTTATAAGGTGGAGAATAAGCTATATAGTGAAGATACTTGGTTGACTACAGATGAGTTGCAGTAACTTGCACATGATCTTTAGATGATTTAATAATTACTAACTTTTAGAGAAGAGCTCCTTTGAGTTAGAGTTAATTGGTGCAACCCATATACCAAAAATTGTAACAACTACCAGCATGCAAATTAAGAAAGCTAGAAAGAAAAGAGGACCTGTTACTAGGAGCCAAATGAAGGAAATTTAGGAAAATTTCATGTATTATTATTTTCCAAAATATTTTCATTAGAATTTTATTGTAATTGTGTTGTATTTTCTTTAGAGTGCACTAGAGTGGAATTGAGTGCACCTAAGTGTTCATTTTTGTATGTAATTGAGTGTATTAGCCAACTTAGTGAGTGTGGAATGTCACATGTTGACTTATTCAACATGGAGTGTGTAGCATCCAAAAATTAAAATATGAAGAATTGCATATTTTTTAGTCATGTTAATTATTACCAGAGTTACTAATTATCCATTAATATAATAATTCTAGCAAAAGCTAGAGTTACTAATTATCAATAAATTTAATAGTTCTAGCAAAAGCCACTAAAAATCATATACATTAAAATATAATTCTATATTCATTTTATTAAATGTGATTTACAATAGTTATGAGATCATTCCATATATTCATCTATCTTTCAGCTCCTAACTATAAAAGAATAAAAGAAAATACAAAATAAAATGAAACCTAGTGTTGATTAGTGTCACTCTGTAGGATCATACCCGTTCCCAGACCTGAAATCAAAACCACATAATGAGCTTATAAAGCCCAGCAAATTACTAAAACTACCAATTATTTTAATAGAAGGTCCTCAAAATAAATAAGCTTGTTCATATAAATTATTTTGAAGTCAATAATCATTAATATATATAGTACAATCTATAAATTCATAATAGGAAATACTAAATCAACAAACTAAAAGAATCTTATTAAGCATATGTATATGTCAACATATAATAAAATTTAAAAATGTCCATAAAATAATGTCACTTTTCACACAATAAAAACATACACTAATTATCTATCAATTATATTCATACCAATCATTCTATCATTTGTTGTTAGAAATTTTTTTGACATGTATCAATGTGTCATGTCAATATGTCATATCAATAAGCTATATCAATATATCTATCAATGTCTATCGCTATCCCTATCATAGGTTTTAGGTTATATAAGTCTCAATACTGGTTTTATCAGTTCTACATCAATTATTTTTATTAATCATTTCATATGATTTTATTCTCTTATATAAATGCATACAAATATGGATACAATTATGAATAGTGAGGCAGAATATCCATATCAAAGTGTCAGGTGGATATCTTGTAAGGGTCATCACTCCTTCCCATCAACTTATCTTGTTCCCTTATGATAACCAATCTTATATCATGGAACTTGTATCTTGCATATTGTATTGGAATTACACCACATCCCATGTTTAAAGGAAAGCCTATTAGACATCCTCCGGTATAGGGTATCTTGCTACAACAAACTAGAATTATTTTATAATTAGCCAACCTTTCTTGCAATGCCATATTGATCGTGTATCAGTTACATCATTTTCTATGTAAATTTAATATCATGCATGCAATGCAACTAATCAATAAAATATAAAAAATTCCATACACTATTCATTTATTTTAGAAATTTATAACTATAAATTTACTTAATTAAATTCAATAATATTACAATATAAATACTCATAAGAATCATATCTATCATATACAAAAAACTACATGGTGAAAGTGCAATTACTTAAGAAAAAATATGCTTTTTTAATCGATTTGGGAGAGATTAAATTTATCAAATACAAAACCACTAAAAACAAAGATAGGATTTAGGCTATCTAACATGAGTAGAAGAACTCTCGAAATTGAATCGATAAAAGAAAATAGCATGAATAGCTTTCTGTCTCTTATATCTCTCCTCCCTTCCTCTCCTTTTTCCTCTCCTTCTTCCTTTCCTAGAAAGTTAGTGAAATGAAGAGGATGAGGAGCGCCAAAGTGGAAAACTTGTTTTTAAAAAAATATATAATTTAGTTCCTACACTATGAAGCTCTCAAAACTTGTGCCACCATGCTGCATCTAATATAGCATTGCACCATAGCGCCACCTCAGTGCCAATGCACCTAATTATTTCTATAAATTATAGAGAGCTCAACACTACAATGATATTTTCCCTGCACTTCCAAATATCACTGCACTCGCAAGCACTAACATCGTAGTGCTCTAGCTTAAAAATTTTAAAATATTATTTTCATAAATTTTTTATTATTACAACTTTCCATCAAAGAAAAATGTTAGCTTTAACATTTCCATAATTAATATGAAACAAATCAATTCTAAAATGAAATTAATATAAAATAAACTAGACCAATTCAAAATTGATTCAATTACTAAATAATTCAATATGATTCAAAATAAATTGGTATGATATTAATTATAAAATAAAAAATACAAAAAACTATTCATCATAGACTTATCATTTGATGAATTTAATCATTCATGAGTTCAATCAATCACACATTTATGAATATACAAGGATTATCAATCAGAAATATATAAAATTAAGAATTATACCAGTGTATATTTTAGCTACATCCTTATCATCCTGTTGAATCAGACTATATACTCTAGGTCGTACTGGCGCTAGTGTTGACATAACAAACTATGTGGGTTCTAAGTTTCACTAGCTCATCATTCTTGTGTATTGCTCATGGATCGTTCACTGTATCCTTTAGATCTAGCAGTTTTCTAACTATAGATAATCATGGACTATTCCACTATAGACACTAGCCTCTGTCTCTAAAATCTATGAGGGAAATCTATAGTCCTATTCCCATATTATCTATAACAGAAACAATATCTTATTAACATAAAATATTCAGCTATATGTCTTCTTCCACATTGAACACTCAAGAGTTTTGAAAATAGATACCATGGCTCCTTCCTATAATCACTAGATAAAAAACTCTTCTTTTCACAAACACTTCCCCTGCTCATCTCTTCACATGCTCTCTTTCTAACCCTGCCTTTCTTAAACTGAGGAATTTTTAGATCGTTCTATACAAGCCTTGCACTCTCACTAACTCTAAAAACTCTTTAATCCTTAAAGGAACTAATGAATGTCTTAAGTCATCCTAGAGACTTTGCAAAATCAATAACATTTATCTTTAGTAGTACTAATTAATTGAGAGGTATACCTAGTCAATGTTGTAACTCAACTTCTTAATGCATAACTATTATATTACCTTACTTTAATCTCATATAAATCTTGCATTTTGCTATCTTACTGACAAGGTCTTGAACCAATCCCTAAATGTACTAATAAAATCTTCCCACTTGATCTTCGAGTTTGACTACTTGGCCTTAGAATTTCTCTCTCTGTTGTCCAACACACCATTTTTTTTACTTTTCCTTCAAACAAAAATAGATCTAGTGACACTTTCCTGCTATTAGGGCACTGCATATTTTTAAATATTTTCTCCATCCTTAGTAACTAGTATTTTTCTATCTAGGGTTCTACAACTTCCTTAAATAATGACAATTTCAATTTATGAAACAACTATAGGTGAGTATGTTCATCATTGTCCTTGATTCCTAATTGCCTGCTCTGAGTTTCACTTACTACCTAAGAAACCATATTGGCAAGTCAAAACATGCTATCATAAGACACTCGGAATGCACTTTGTTTATTATATATATCCAGATTAGAAGGGTACATCTGTTCAATGATATAATTCTTTTTCCTAATCTAATAGATAGTAAACTTAGCACACATTCACATATATGAAATTAAATCAATAAAATACAATGAATAAAATATATACAGGCTACTTCTACCTTACTCATTATCAATCATATAGCTATAATTACTATTCAATTCTTTTAACAACCTCCATTTTGATACCATTTTGTAAATCCCAAAAATTTAAATTAGAAGAATTATATCTTTTCGGTGTTCTTAATTATTATAAGAGATACTAATTATCCATTAATTTAACAATTCCAATGAAGGCCATTATAAATTATATACATCAAAATATATTTCTATATTCATTCATTAAAAGTTTAATTTATAATAACAAAGAGATCATTAATAGATTGATTTATCTTTCACCTCTTGACTATAAAAAAATAAAAAAAATATAGAACAAAATGAAACTAGGAAACCCATATCAGCCTCACTCTGTAGGATTTTTTCCATTTCCCAAATGTGAAATCAAAATCACATAATAAGTTTATAAAGTCGAGTAGGTAACCAAAATTACAAATATATTTGATGCAAGTTCTTTAAAATTAATATGCATGATCATCTCAATCATTATAAAGTCAGCAGTCATCAATATTTATAATAAGTAATCTATGAAATAACCATAAGAATTGATCAATAGACCAAAAGCATCTTATTAGCATAGGAATATGTTGATAAATAAGAAAATAGATAGAAGTCTATAAATTAATATCAGGAGCCATATAGTAAAATAATATTCATGTTAATGATTCTATCATCTACTGCTATCAATCATTATACAATGCATTAGTGTGTAATACTAGTATGTCATATCAATATATTAAATTAACAAGTCTATCAAAATCTATTATTGTCCCTACTACATGCTATGCCATATTGTCTTAGTCTAAATACTAGTTCTATGGGTTCTATGTGAATTGTATTTACCAATAATTTCATATACTTTTATACTCTTATGTAAATGCATGCAAACATTGGCTACCATTATGAATAACAAAGAAAAACATCTATCTAGTTACATGGTGTTTTCCTATATCCGATATTGGTATTAAATGTTAGGTTGCTATCTTATAAGAGTTGTCATTCCTGCTTGTCGACGTATCTTATCCCCTTATGAATCCCTATCATGTATCCTGGATCATGGATCTTGTATATTGTATTGGAATTACAGCATAAACTATAATTTAAAGGAAAACACATCATCCCACCTTCCTGTATAAGGTATCTTTTTCTAAAGAACCTAAATTATTTTATAAATTTCTAGCCATTCTTGCAATGCCATAGTGATCTTATATCAATTAAACCATTTTCTATGAAAATTTAGTATGTATATATGAAATGCAATTAATCAATTAAATATAAGAAAATCTATATATCATTTTTTTTATTTTATAAAATCATAACCATCAATTTAGCTAGTAAAATTCAATAAATTTACAACTCATAAGAATCTAGTTACCTACCATGAGTAGAAGAAATCTTAGAATAGAATGGATTCAAGAAAATGGTCCAAATAACATTCTCTCTCCTCCCTTATTCCTTTTCCTCTCCTTCTTCTTCACTAATTAATAAGCCAAGTGAAATTAGGAGCGGAATGGTTGAGCGGAAAATCTATATTTAAAAAATATAGTTTAGTTCCTAATGCTATAACACTCCCAAGTTCTAGCACAATAAAAATGCATGTAAAACAACACTATGCCACAACAACACCTTAGCATAACTGCATCAATATATTTCAAAAAATTTCAGTGAGATCAATGCCCTAGCGGCACTTTCTTGATGCTTACCAACGCCACTTCACTTGGAAGTATAACGCCATAGCACTCAAACTCAAAATTTCAAAATTTTTGAGATTTTTATTTTAATATAATTTTCATAAATTCTAGGTTATGACAAAGTGGACAACCAAGAGAATGGAGAGAGTAGTTATGGTGGTTAACCTACTAGGTGGCTAAGCATCTCTTAACTCTCAAACTCCCTAGTTTGAATTATATCATCTATGTATATTTAAGACTTGTAAATGATAAAAGGACTTGATTGTGTGAAATTTTTTTGAAACTGAAAGAAAGGGTTGGTGACTTGATCCGATGTAGGAGACTTGGTGGCTTTCTCCATGGAAATGGTTTGGTATTCATGTTCCCCTACACTTGACTTTAGTGAGTGTTGTGTCTTATCTATAGTGCGTATTACTACTCAAGCATATATGTATTGTACATGAAGTTTTTGCATTTTATTTTGTATTGATTTATTAAAAATTTCCTACCCTTTTCCTCTAAAAAATCCACCCTAGAAGTGGTCGGCCAAGGCGACAAAGTTCTTGACCAAGTTGAGTTCTCTTGCTCTATTGGCAGATCAAATATTGTCTAAATGTTGTGAAAGTTTCTTTGATTGATATAAACACTTTAAAAATAAATTTTCCATAATTTTCCCCCTTTTATTCCCCTATTTATGCTGGTAAAAGTCTAAATCCGAAGACCTTCGTTTTTTTAATTGTTTTCCCCTTTGTCCATTCACTTTTTAATTCTTAACAAAAATAAAAAAATTCATAAAATTATAAAAATTGATGGAAATCTTTTTGAGGATGGCCTCTAACATCTCCAAGTAAAAATTCTCAGTTCCTCTAATTTTTTTTATATATGGAACTACTTTCTAGAAGTTAGTTAGCTTTAGACAAAAAAAAAAAACCATAGATTGAGTCTAATAATTGATTTACTCACCCAAACACAACCGAATGACCTCATTTATTCAATCTCAGCACTTAACAATATTTTGAAATCATCTGAAATTTGCTAGAGGTTGCCACCACCACAGCAATATGTGGCATCATATCAAATCCTTAAGCAATATTGGAAAACCTGAAGGAATATTAAGAAATCATCTGTAAAAGTATTATTATGGAATTTTTATATTTACATATGCCATTAAAATTTTCTTTAAATTTTTTTAAATTCTAAAAATCATGATTTATTAATTTGCTAAAATATTATCATTACTAAATGATATTATCAAAGAGATGGATAATGCAGAAATTAAAATTTGGGATAATATAATGAAAATTAGGAATTCATTGAGTAGATCAAGGGAAGTCATGTTAAGTATTAATTCTTGTGAGCTAAATCAAAATGATAATACTTTTGAACCAAAAGAAATAAATCTTGAATCCCCTATGAAAGTAGAATCTTCTTTCATGCTTATTCCCCTAATCAAGTTGACATAGTTTCCACATCATAAAACCTCAAACTTCTACAACTATATATAGTTGCCTTCTACCTACCATTATTTTCCTTAAAATAGCATCCTATGGTCTACATGTTTATATGATTATTCCAATAATAATATTTATTAGCAAATGTTTTAAAGCTAACACATTTGGAAGATAGAAGGTACATCCTCAATAGGCACCACATGCTATTATTCCTTCACATACATATACATCACCACCATTGAAGAATTCCTATGAAACATCTATCCAACTTTTTGAAAAGAGCTCTTTAGGGTCCAAGGGAAATGATGTAGCACATGGAGGAGATAAGAGGCATCTTATTGGGTGGAAGGATATGACACCTAGTGAAGATAATTGATTGACTACATATGAGTTGCAACAGCTTGATTGAGCTAAATCCTTTGGATGATTTTATCAACATTAACTCTTTAGAGAATAGTTCTTTTGGATCATTGGGATTTGGTATTGCACCTACACCAAAGATTAAACCAACTACTAGGATGCAAACTAAGAGAACCAAAAAGGAAGGAGAATACCTAATTACCATGAACCAAATGAAGAAAACCTAGGCGAATTTTTTATATTAATACTTGCCAAAATATTTTCATTGTAATCTTGTTATAATTTAGTTGTATTTTCTTTAGAGTGCACTTGAGTGGACATGAGTGCATCTGAGTGGACTTGAGTGTGTGTAATTGAGTATATTAACTAGCTTGGTGAGTGTGGAGTGTCATATGTTGACTTATTCAACATGGAGTGGATGACCAAGTGAATGGGGTGACTAGTTATAGCGGTTATCTCAACGGGTGGCTAAGTATCTCTTCACTCCCAAAATCTCTAGTTTGAATTCTATCATGTATGCGTATTTAATACGTATTTTTGAATGAGAAAAGGAGTAGATTGTGTGAAAAATTTCAGGAATTGAAGGTGAAGGCTTAGTGGCTTGATCCAAGGGAGGAGGCTTGGTGGCTTACTCCATGGACTGATTTGGTGATCATGTTCCCCTACACTTTGGTGAGTCTTGTGCATATCTATGGTGAGCAAATTAGTACTTAAATATCTGTGAATTTTATATGGAATGTTTCAATTTTGTTTTGAGTTGATTTAGAAAAATTTCCCTACCCTTTTCCTCCACCAAATCCACCCTACAAGTGGTCAGCCAAGGTGACAAAGTTCCCGACCTAGTTGGATTGTCTTAATTTTTTGGAGAATGAAACCTTGTCTAAACCTTGCGAAAGTTCAAGGGATTGATATAAACACTTCATATATCAATTTCCTGTAGTTTTCCTTCTATTATTCCACTATTCTTTGTTGGCGAAAACATCAAAAACCCTAGTTTCTATTTTCCCCTATGTCTAATCACTTTTTAATTCATAAAAATATTCAAAATTAGGAAATTTTGTGGAAATCTTCTTGATGATGGCCCCTAACATCTCCAAGTGAAATTTCTCAATTCTCCCAATATTTTGAATCCTGAAATTATTTTTCCAAAGTTGGTTAGTTCTGGATAAAGAAACCTAGATTGAGTCTGCAAGGTCTAATTAACTCACCCAAAAATTACCAACTAGCCTTATCTATTCCAGATCAACACTTTATAATATTTTAGACATCTCATAACAATTTACTAAAGTTTCTCACTACCACAGAAATTTTATTTTGTTATGCTAATATATATATATATATATATATATATATAATAAAGCTATCATGTAGTGAAAATTACATGTAAGCCATGTTGGCCTTCTCCAAAAAGTGTCTTCTTATATGAAAGTCTTCATGCAAAGTTTCTTATATCTTTAATTCATGTAAATATCTCCAAAATCTATAGGATTTCATCAATGCTAAGTTTACACACTTGTTCATTTTCTTAGGCTTCATTTGGGACGGCTTTTTAAATGCTTTCTAAAACGGAGTTTTAGTACAAAAATAAAAAAAAAAATTGTACTAAAACTCCGTTTTAGAAAGCAATAAAAAAGCCGTCCAAAACGAAGCCTTAATTAACGCGTAGGCCCTATTTAATTGCCTATTAAATACAATAATATTAGATGGTACCAATTAAAATTCATTATAATTAAATTACTAAAGAGTCATATATAAGACATCTAGACTCAATAGAAGGCTAGGCAAATAAATGTAGATAATTAAAGGGACCAATTGGGGCAAAAAATTTTCAGCTAGTTGTATGTGTGTTTTAACGATATATAAACCTTACAAAGAGGATATCCACCTAGTTGAGAGAGAGAGAGAGAGAGATCTTTTTTTCTATGGTTCATATCATTGAATGAATACTTGAATGAATAAAACGTGATTATAAGGACTTTCTATTCAGCTACATATAGTCAACAAGTAAAATAAAAAAAAATTACTAAAAATATAAAATATAAAATATCATATAAATGATTTATCATATTACTAGCTGAACCCTGTGAAATCCTTTAGTACATGAGGTAGCTTTAACTTATTCAAATACCTTTCTTTGATTATGCTTTAATTGGCCACGCAATTAGGATTTGATACAGTAAATATTTGGAATGAGATTGTTTTTTTTTTTTTTTTTCATTCAATCTTCTCTCTCCTAAAAAATGTTTAAGGTCAATATTGAGCCATTCATTCTTAGCATTTATTTTAAATTTTAGACTTACATTTTGGCTCGATACGACTAAACCAAAAGTTAGACTATTATTATTGCAACCATCTAATCCACCTATTTAGCTTGCTTAAGATAGTAATTAAGCTAAATTCCTTTACTTCTCCGACTTCATTTGAGACAGTTTTCTTAATGTTTTCTAAAATATCTTTTTAGTACAACAAAATTTTTTGAACGAAAAATTTTTATACTAAAAAGCTACTTTAAAAAGTATTAAGAAAACTGTCCCAAACGAAGCCTCAATTAATATGCAAAACAAAAGCTCATGTAATATATACGATACTAATGCATATCATACACCACAAAAAATTATCAATAGTCAAAGATAATAATGCCTCTCTTTCTTCAAAGAAAAGATAGAAATGACCTTATCCTATTAGGGAGTGACCAATGCAATGAGCATATTTTAATGGAGCCTTCTCAATCAATTATTTGACTTTGGCTTCAATAAAGAAAGATAGTGACTCTGATTCATTGATTTTTGATCTCGTGGATACATTTAACATAACTAAATCTCGATGAATCAATTCAAATTTTGTTCATTCAATCGGTACTGATAGGATCAATCAATCATAATATATAGATAGCACATCATTTGCTTGATCACGTGCTTGTTATATTATTTTATTTATATGTTAAAATAAGCAAATCACCTTTTTTAGACACGCATGTCTAATATGTAGGGGCATGAATATGACACTTAGTTATTAATTTTTTTTTATTTTTATTTCATTGTTTAAGATGTTTGAATACCTGAATTTATGGGCATTTTTAGTTTTTTTTACAAAAGTGGTTGTAAATTTGTTCTGGGGAAAGTGATTTTTTTGAAAGCTTATATAAAGAGTAATTTCCTAGCACAAAAATTTCTTGAAAGCAAGAAGAAATTAGTAGCCAAATAGAACTTTAGTTGCTATTTGAAAAATAAAGAAGCGAGAAAGTTATACCAAACAGAGCATAATGCATATTAGGAGGAAGCATAAAATCATTAAATTTACTTTAAAATCCATGGAAGAAAAAATTATTTTTGCAATTTTAAGACTTAGGCTTCGTTTGGGACGATTTTTTTTTATTGCTTTTTAAAATGGAGTTTTAGTACAAAAATAAAAAATTTTGTACTAAAACTCCTTTTTAGAAAGCAGTAAAAAAGCCGTCCCAAACGAAGCCTTCAATATCCTGATCAAAATTATTTCAAAAAATCATCACAATTTTTTTTCAAAAATATATAATTTTAATATTTATAAAGTTTTTACTCTATTTGCTTACAATGTTGTCCTCAACATCTAAAAACTTGCAATAAAATTATTTATTTTTATATTTTAATAGAAATTTAAATGATTTGATCATGCACAAAAATATAAATTTATTAGTTAATTTTTTTATGAATGATAATTTTAAATAAATATATGATTGATTGCATACAAATGATTTTTAATTTATATTTTCAAAATTTAATATATTTTGTTTGGATATTATGCCACGTTGATGAGCATACTGCTTTTGCTATTAGTTTTTCTATTAAACAAGTAACGAGTTCTTAGCGATTAGTTGAACGTTAGGTCTTGAATTCATATTTCCTTTGAGAATCGTGCTACACATATTTTAAACTTGCTCCATGTGAAAGAAGTTGCCCTTAGATGATCAAAAGTCTACAGCATGAAGGCTCATTGTTGCTTGCAAATTGAAAAAAAAAAATAGGTGGAGATGAATTTATTACTAATTTTATGTGTGAAATAAAATTATTATTTAAAAAATTTTGAGGAGAATTATAAAATTTGAAATCGATATAAATGATCATATACATTTATTAAAATATTTATCTATGATTATTTAAATTTAGAGAAAGTTGCATAAATAATGTAAAAAATTTTGGCTATTTAAAAAATTATCACTCTACTACCTCCAATTTTAAAATTGACTTTTAAATATTGAAATTCACAATAAACTTTCAAATCTATATGCATATAGATTATTAAAAATATATTTGACTAAATAAATAATAAATATACACATATCATATATATTTCATGTCAAGATGCACTATGCTGACATCTGATCATTTTCTACTCAATATTATTTAATTCAATAAAATGACATATACACAAAACCACCTGATAAAATTTCAGTATCAGTCAACCAAAATGTTTAGGATAACAATATCTACATATCAAAAGTTACACGTTAAAAATCACTAAAATGAGTGATATTGAATTTTTATCAATTTTAGGGTGAAGAAAATAGGTAGAACATAAACTCACTGAAAATAAAAGTAGGATTAGGGTTATCTACCATGATCAAAATATTTTTCCCAATTGGAGCGACAAAAAATATTGGCCCAAACTCCTCTTCTATTCTCTCTTCTCTCTCTTTCCCTTTATCTCTCTTATCTCACCTGACTAAAGAGTTAAATTGGGGAGGGGAAAGGGGCTGTGAGTGTTTAGTATAAATGATTTCATATATTTTTATTTTGAAAAACAAACATTCAGATCTAGTGCCATAATGCTCCCTCAAATTACAAAAAAATTGAGGGGTTAATACCACCGCGCCGCCCAACCTAGTGTCGCAACGCTCAGCTAGCCAAATTTTTAGGAATTGGGGGAAAATAAATTTAGGGTTATTACATAATCCTACATAGATTAGGACGCTATTAAACATTCTGTGTAATAATAGACAACTACCTAATTGATTTAGACTTCAGGACATCAGATAAAATATGGAGCAAGTATACCCCATTGAACATGAATAATTTTTCCTTATTTATCCTTAATAAGAACTTTTAATCAGATGTAAGACAGTTTAGCCATTCCATGATTAATAAATTAGCTAAGCTCATGATGATAAAGACTCACCTTTTTAAATATATTGAAAACTTAGCATGTTAGTTATATCTTCACATAAATATAGAGGGCAAGTTAAGGTGGTTTTCACCATGCATATGAATTAAAAAAAATTCTATAATATTGATTTTAAGAGTTGATTAACTCTTTTATTAAATTTTATTAAATTTTTATATAAAGCCTAGCAAAATCATGCAAATCTATTAGAGTTTTAATGTATAGTTATTTTTAAAGTTATTACTTACTTGTATGACCACTTTCAGAGAGATTTCTAGATACATCATAGAGTACTTTACATCAGAGATTCACTTGTGCATGACCTCCACATTTTATAAGGGTTCATATGGAAATTTAGAAATTTTTAACATTTATTTTGAAATATTACTTGTGCTTAATTCATTAATTAATAGGTAATGCAATGATTATAATACACATGTCTCGATGATTGTTTATAACTCCAATTTCACTTTTGCATCCGTTCAACCTCCAACACCCATTTATAGGAAGTAGGGCTAATATCAGAATAGAATAGTGCCATGTAACTTCCCATATCCACTTATAATAAGTGGGGCTAGAATTCCTCTCACATCCAACTAGGCAAATGGGCCCATAATAGATCATTTAGGGCCCTTATAACATATTAGGGAGTGCACTTTTACATGTCAGAACATCTCAATATTATGCTACATAATCATGAATGTAATAATAACTAATTTATGCTTTTAATATAATATTTAAATGATATATGAACTGCCATAATTATTAGTAAAAGATGCATGACATGTATAACATTATATTCGTTAAACTTTTCCCATTCAATTTCCACTTCAATGGGATATTCATAGGAACATTTTAAGACTATTACATAACTATTGCAATTCAGTTATATACTCATAAAATGTAAATACATTAGTAATCAATAAATTAGTGATCAATGAATTAGTATTGCAGCTTGAACTAAAAGGTGTTAATGTCAGAAATCTTGCCCATCTTATCAATTATCTATTATATGAAATAAGTACATGTAATGCATACATATTTCTTTATTTATCAATCAATGCTATCAATGTACAATGTATCACTATATGATTCATCAAGGCAAGACATCCATCATTAATATGACATTTTCTTTCTTTCATCTGTAGCCATTGCAGCATTATATCCACTTTATTATTATTATTATTATTATTATTATTATTATTATTATTATTATTATTATTATTATTATTATTATTATTATTATTATTATTATTATTATTATTATTATTATTATTATTATTATTATTATTATTATTATTATTATTATTATTATTATTATTATTATTATTATTATTATTATTATTATTATTATTATTATTATTATTATTATTATTATTATTATTATTATTATTATTATTATTATTATTATTATTATTATTATTATTATTATTATTATTATTATTATTATTATTATAGTTGGCTTTTAATAAAATAATAAGAGTCTTCACCCTCTACCCTTTGGCATAATCGGTCATAAGTTAGAGACTACAATCAGGATAACACCACAACCATCTTTAAAAGAAAGCTCCTTGGCCCACACTCATGTACTAGGTATTATATTTTAACAACCAACCCACATGAATATAATGTTAACAGTAGCCTTCCTTTCTTACAATTAAATACTACATTTATTTCATAGTAGTTGTATTAATATCTCTTTCAAGCATTAAATGCAATATGAAATAATTAAATTTATAAAATATAAGAAAACCTATATATTAATATATTACTTCATAAAATCATAAATTTCATTCAATATAGTACAATTTAGTAATATTACAATTAAAATATTCATAAAGTTTGTATCTACATATATAAAAATTTACATGATTAAAGTGTGATAAATCAGGAGAAAATATATATATTTTTATCAATTTTAGAGGGCTTAAATTTTTTAAACTCAAAACTAGGTAAAAAATAAAATGAGGTTCAAGTTACTTATTTTGATAAGAAGACTTTTTGTATTAGAAACAATGGATAGAAATGACCAAAGTTGACTTTCTCACTCTTCCCTCACTCTTCGTTCTCTCACTTTCTGTCTCTTCTTCCACAACAAGCTAAGAGCAAATAAGGGAGGATATGGTCATAGAGGCAACTTAAGTGCTTAGGATTTAGAATACAAAATATATAAAAATAGTATTAGTAGCATGATATCACAATGTTCAGACTCAGCACCACAGTACTGCAAGTTGAATTCAAAATTACTATAGAATAGAGGTTTCAAATCTATAATGATAATTATTGGAACCATCATGCTCTCAAACCTATCTCCATAGCACTATTAAGCACAACACTGAAGCACTATACACTTGAAATCCTTCTATATCGAATGGAATATTCAACAAAGGGGTTATCGCTAGACACTCTTTCAACTTTTGGAAACTCTCTTCATACTCCATGTCATTAAGAGGCATAACATTCTGAATCCACTTGGTGAGACGGATTATAATATTTAAAAATCCTCAAACAAACTACCTATAATATCCTACCTTGCTTAAAAATTTATGAACCTTTGTCACATATGTTAGCCTCAACCAATCTACCACATTTTGTACCTTTTGAGGATCCACAATAATTCTTTCCTTATTTATTACATGCCAAAAAAGCTATAGAGGTCAACCAAAACCACATTTGAAAAATTAAGCATATAACGTCTACTCCCTCAAGGTCTCCAGAGCGTAAATACAATAATAAACTGGTATAAGTGTTCCTTGAATACTCTATGCATGAAATCCATGAAGACTGATGGATCATTCATCACACTGTACAATATCACTAAAAATTTATGCTACCCATATTTATTACTAATGGTTGTCTTTGCTACATCCTTGTCCTTCAATTTCAATTGATGATATTTGGACCGCATACTAATCTTAGATTTTACAATTACTCCTAACTGATCAAATGTATCATTTGATCGGGGAAGTAGATACATATTTTTCACTATCACTATATTCAGCTCCTGATGATCGATGTACATTCTCAGAGATCTATCTTTCTTCTTTACAAATAATTCATGAGCTTCTCATAATGATTCACTCATCCTAATAAAACCTCTATCCAAAAACTTTTGTAATTGTACCTGCAACTCTTGCAACTCTCTAAGAAATATCTTTTTTGTGTGTCTTTACTATTTCAGTCATACCTAAAACCACTTCAATAAAAAACTACACCTCCATCTTTGCAGGAAACCTAGATAACTCATCTGGAATACCCAGGGAATTCCTCACCACTAGAACAACCTCAATACCTTTTTTAAAAACTTAATTCATATAACATACATAAGTTTCTCCATTTTTTAAATACTTGGTAAATAGAGATCAAAAAAGATAAAACACTCATGACACCCAAAAAATATAATACATCACTAAAGGAAAAATGTATGTTACCGGCAGACAAAATCCACCAGAAAATGCCCAAAATCTGTTAGAAATAAGCTTTTTCAATAGATTTCTGGTGGAAAATTATTCAATAGTAAAACACATGTCAGAAACATGTTACCATCACAAAATAATCCACCGGAAGGATTTCTGGCAAAATTATGGCAAAAAACATAGGAAATGATTTATGCGGATATAAACTCCGTCAAAAAAATTTTAAAAAAAAGAAACCACAGACCGTTGAAGCCCTCACTAAGCCCAGCTGGGCTCACCCATGAGCCTACTAGCCACCCACACCAGCAGGCCTGCCAGCCACCCAAATATTTAATTTAATTTAACAAAATGAATATTTTTAAATATTTCTAATTGTCATTTTTTAGAAAATTTGAAATTCTACCAGAAATCCACCGAAAAGTTTGTCAGAAAGACGACATAAAATCTGCCAAAAATACCTCCAAAAAATCTATTAGAAATCTACCAAAAAATTTGCCAAAAATATTCATCCTAAAATATGTTAGGATATATGACAGATTTATTTCAACTAAAAATTTCACCAAAAATTAGCATTTTTTCTATAGTGCATCATCATGTATACATAGGATTACTTCTTTCTTATTATAATTAATATGAGATTGAAACTTGCTCAACGAATCGAAACCTACTATTGCATTAAACTCCTTCAGTGGCAATACAATAAACTCTGTTCTCAACTCCCTATTTACACACTTAATGCCATGTTGTAAATCTACATCCAAGTATTGTGATTTTGATGATAGAAAAACATTATGGTTTCTTTACTATTACTCTTATTGCAATGTTTTTTTCTTTCCATGCTTACTAACTTTTCAGGACCATAAGATCACTAGCAAGAAAGTAAGCTGAAGATCGGGTAGACTAGGGTTGAGTTAGTTAGTAACTACAAATTTAACGTATCTTTTTTACTTTTCTTGAGTCAAGTCATGTACTGGTGAACCACAAGCTAAGTAACCTTTTCATACACACACTTAGGGGGAGAAATTTGGTGTGTTACAGAATTCTCTATTTTTTGACCGAATAGTACATGATGATTTAACATCATACTAGATGATTAGTTAAAAATAAATACACTAATTAGGGCATCCCAATTTT
The DNA here is from genome assembly GCF_001605985.2 of Dendrobium catenatum. NCBI lineage: Eukaryota > Viridiplantae > Streptophyta > Magnoliopsida > Asparagales > Orchidaceae > Dendrobium > Dendrobium catenatum. The sequence continues at coordinate 126,386 of NW_021319990.1, read as the reverse complement.
GAAAGTGATTAAAATAATTGTACTGGATGATCCCTATCACCTAGGATGATCAATTTAGATCATTAAAATAGCTGCCAATCATAATTTAGTAAATGTTTTAGTTTTCAAATTTTGTACTTATCATATAGGACGATATTGATCGTCCTGAATGATTCGGGATAATAATTCTAAAATTAAACTTGTGATTAGGAGAATAATTATGGTAAAACATAATTTGATATGATCATATAGATTGAGTGGTGATGATCATCCTAGATGACAGAGAGCATGTTTGGTACGATAAGGGATAGCTAGCTATCATAGAAGATGAATACAATAATTTTTAAACTAATCATCCAGGGTGATTTATCCCTATCGTACTGGACAACAAAGAAGTGCGTGGGATGATAAGGCTCCTTTAGGCATCATACTAGATAAAGTTTAATTCTTTAATATTAATTATCCATGATAGTATTTGTTTCATCCAGTACGATTAGCTTACTTCTCTTGAACTAATCATTCAAAGCAATGCCATTTATCATAGCTGAAGGGGCTATTTTGTATTAATGATACATAACTATCCTTCATTTGGCCTGGATGATCAGTTGCATAGAATTGAAAATTAGGGCTTCATTCGAGGCTCTCTATTTAAACTCTCTAATTATCTATTTAGATAATCTTTTAATATGGAGTTGATCCAAGAGGGAGCTTAGAGAAGGAAGAGGGAGAGCTTGAGAGAGAGAGGAAGAGATCCTTGTGATGGAGAGTTTATGAGAAAATCACAAAGATTTAAACTCTCTAATTATCTTTTGAGATAATCTTTTTTATTTGCACAATTCTATAATTTATTCTATGATTGAAATATCTGATTGTCTTTTTATTTTGAAAATTATTATTTTTGTATCAAGAGTTATTATTTTATTTTAAAATATTTAAAAAGATAAAAAAGATTTTATTTTTCTTTAAGAAATTTTAAAACCAATTCACCCCCCACTTGGTTAGCCTTGGGTTAGTTCTTTAAATTTTAACACCTCTCACAAACTTTTAAATGGTATCAGAGCGAGATTCATAAAGTCAAGTTTTAGAAAACTTTTGAATTTTGATCCATGACTAACTTTGGAAATAGGAACACCACAAAAGCATATTCAATCACTTGACCACCTCTTTTTGATAATATCCCTTTTAATTTTTGGAAAACTAGCATATCCACCCTTTTACAAGAAATTGATTATCATATATGGATGCTTGTTAATGAAGATTATTCTGCACCATTTAGAATGGTAAATAGTGTTAAAACTAAAATTCCTTTTGTTGATTGGACTATTGAAGAAAGAGATTTAGCACAACTGAATGCAAAATACTTAAACTTTTTTTTCTATATCTTAAAATCTGAAGACTACATACATGTTTCCACTTGTTCCACTAAAAATGAAATTTGGGACAAATTATGCATAACTTATGAAGGAATAAATGAGGTTAAATAATCTAGAATGAATATTTTACTGCATGATTATAAATTATTCCTCATGAAATCTAGTGAAACTATTTCTAAAATGTATATTAGGTTTATACAAATTATTACATCCATGCATGCATTAGGAAGAGAACTAATAAACTATGAAAAAGTTAACAAGATTATGAGATGTTTACCTTCTTCCTTTGATACAAAAATTACTACCATTATTTAATCTAAAGATTTGAATGTTTATTTAATTGATAATTTACTTTGATCACTCATTGCTTATGAGCAAGGAGTGAACTAAAGGCAGCTTAAAGCAGATGAGAAGAAAAAGGAGAAAACTGTAGCTTTAAAGGCTAATGATTTTAACACTGATTCTTCTAGTTTTGATAATGATGACATCACTTTAATAACCAGGAAATTAAAGAGCTTCTTGAGGAAAAAACAAAAGTATCATCATAAATGGAACAAGGGTAAGAATAATAAAAATTTTAAAGTTTTTTCTAATGTTAATTGTTTTGAATGTAGGAAGCCAGGGTATCTAAAGTCTGAATACACAAGTTTGAAAGCTCACTCAAGTAAGGAAAAGGGTGAGGAGAAACCTAAGTTTAAGAAGGACAAGAAAATAATCCAAAAGTTTTTTTGGGTTTACTCAGCATCAGACTCCTTTGAAACTAAAGTATAAGAGGAGGTAATAAGCTTATGTTTAATGGATGATGAACATATTGATCACTCTAACCAAGAAGAGGTACGTGAGCTTACTTATAATTAATTACTTAAAGTTTTAGAGAAAATTCATTCTTCATATAGGAAGATCAAGAAACTATATGCTAGTCTTAAAACTGATTTTTAAATGTACAAATTAAGAATGAATGTTTGAGAAAAGATCATTCCACTTTAGATAGCAATCATATGACTTTACTTGATGAATTTGAAGAATTGAATAGAAAGCATCTTGATTTAACACATGAACATAATTCCTTGAAAAGTTTATATATTGATCTAGAAAGTGCATATAAGGACTTAGATACTCTTTCATCTGATTTAGATAATAGGGAGCATGCATTCAAAATAGAAAAGTCAATTATTGAAAATGCAAATAAGTTTTTAGAAGCTAAATTAATTGATTTCAAAGAAAATAAAAAAACTACCCACAATGCTTGAGTTTCATAATCCAGATCAGCATGCATCATTTAAACATAGGAAAATGCTATATAACCCAAGTAGATTAGTAAATCCTTTTCCTGGTATTATATATTTTTCTTGTGGCATGCTATATGTCTTACACATGCACCATTCACCATAAAACACATTTAGTGTGGTGATCTAAAATTCAAAACTCACAGCATAGCTTGCATGCATTTCACTATTCTTTCCATAAGATGGGACCCAAACCTATTTGGGTTCTCAAATCTAACATCTAATGATTTTCTAATGTTTCTCTCACAGAAGGCCTCTTGAGAGCATGTAGTACCTGGACAACAGATGTTCAAGGCATATGATTGGAGATGCAAATTAATTAATTTTGCTATAGGCCAGGATAGGAGGCAAGGTAACACTTGAAGATAACCTTTTTAGGAGAGTGGTGGGGTTAGGTATAATTTACAACTCTAAAAATTTCATCATTGAAAATGTTTTACAAGTCAATGGTTTGAAACATAACTTGCTCAACATCAATCAACTTTATGATAAAGGCTTCAACATAAAATTTCTATCTACCAGCTGTATAATAAGCTTGAATAATAATATTATTTTATAAGGAAAAAGGATTAATATTAATATATATATATATATAAGCTTTAATAACAAAATTATTTTGTAGGGAAAAAGATCAATAATGTCTACATGCTTGATTTAAATTGCATTAAATCTGACACTACTCTTTGCATAAAAATTGTTGCTGATGAATCTTGGTTGTGACACAGGAGGTTGTGTCATACTAGTATGAAAAGCCTTGGAAAGATTACCCAAAAAGACTTAGTGAGAGAGATACCCAAATTAGAGTTCACTAAGGATCACCTGTGTGATGCCTGTCAGTTAGGAAAGCAAGTTAAATCCTCCTTCCCCTTAATTAAAGACATTTCCACTAATAAACCCATAAAAGTCCTACACATGGATCTCTTTAGACCTATAGTAATGCAAGCTTAGGAGGGAAAGTCTTTGGGTATGTGATTGTTGATGATTATTCAAGGTTTACTTAGGTTAAATTCCTTTCTCATTAAAGTGAATAATTTGATGAGTTTAAGTCTTTTTACCACTTAGATTCAAAGGAAGCTAGGTTGTGAAATTCTAACCATTCATAGTGATTATGATAGAGAATTTGAGAATATTGAATCTTTCTATAAGGAGCAAGAGATATATCACAACTTTTTAGCTCATAGGAATCGTTAGAAGAATGGGATAGCTAAAAGAAAAAAACAAGACCCTGGTAGAAGTCACTAGAGCCATATTAGCTGAATACTCACTTATAAAATATTTTTGGATAGAAGCGGTGAATATAGCTGGTTATGTTCTGAATATGGTGAATGTTAGATAAAAAATGACAATACATGCTATGAAATTTTGAAGGGTAGGACACCCAACCACTCTCACCTCCATATCTTTGGATGTAAAGTGTTCATTCTGAATAATAGGAAGTCTCAACTAGGAAGGTTTGACCCAAAATCTGATGAAGGAGTGTTCTTAGGTTACTTATGTATTGGAAAATCCTATAGAGTCTTCAGTAAAAAGAACATTGGTAGTTTAGGAAACCACTCATATTATGTTTAATGAATATGATAATTGTGAAATATTTAGGATAAAAGAAGAGGAGGATGTAGAAGTCACTAAAGGATTGGAATCTACAAGTTTGGAGGAAAGGGTAGAACCTGAAAATACTTTGCCTAAAGAATGGAGATATTCTTCAAATCATCCTAAAGAACTATCTTAGCAGACACATCTGAAGGTGTTAGAACTAGGAATGGACTTAGAAAAGAGGTAAACAACTCTTCCTTTCTTTCAATGACTGAACCCACTAACCTAAATCAAGCCTTATATAATGAATTATGGATCCTAGCCATGCAAGAAGAATTGAATCAATTTGTAAGGATGATATTTGGGAGATAGTTAGAAGACCTAAAGACCAGAGTATGGTTGGAATTAAATGGGGTTACAAAAATAAAATGAATGATTCTATAGTGGTAGTGAGGAATAAGACAAGATTTGTGGCTAAGAGGTATAATCAAATAGAAGGGATTGATTTTTAAGAGACTTTTTCTCCAGTAACTAGATTAGAAGCTATTAGAGTGTTACTAGCCTTTGCTTATTTTAAGAGATTCAAACTATACTAAATGGATGTCAAGAGTGTTTTCTGAACGTGGTAATAAAAGAAAATTTGTATATAGAACAACCACCAGGTTTTGAGAACTCACAATTTCCTAATTAGGTGTTCAAATTAGAAAGGCATTGTATGGATTAAAATAAGCACCCAGGGCATGATATGAAGGCTAAGCACATTCCTACTAGAAAGATCTTTTATTAAGGGGAGCATAGACACCACCCTATTTCTAAAAAAGGTAAGAGATGAATTACTAATTGTTCAAATTTATGTTGATGATATTTTGTTTGGATCTTTTGATAAAATCTATATGATGAATTCTAAAAAATAACAAGGAATTTGAAATTAGTATGATGGGATAACTGACGTACTTTTTTGGGTTAAGAATAAGGTAGAAGGATGATTGAACTTTTCTTAATCAATCAAAATATATTAAGGACATCCTTAAGAAATATAAAATGAATAAATCCAAGCCAATCAATACTCTCAGTTCCACTATTTAGTTAGATAAGGATTCAAATAGAAAATCTGTTGATCAAAAGAAATACAAAGGAATAATTAGATCACTTCTTTACTTGACTGCTAATAAACTTAATATTATGTTTAGTATTTATCTATATGCTAGACTTCAAGTTGATCTAAAAGAGTCTCACCTGACTGCTGCTAAGAGAATTTTAGGCATCTCTTAAGAACCCCTAACTTAGGAATATGGTATCCTAAGCATAACACCTCTTTTAAAATCATAAGATATTCTTATTTAGACTTTTTAGGATATCGAGTAGATAGAAAAAAACACTTCCAGAACTTGCCAACCATAGGATAATCCTTAGTCTCCTAGTCTAGTAAAAAATAGAACTCAGTTACCCTATCTACTATTGAAGCTAAGTATATTGCCTTAGGAAGCTGTATGACCTAAGTCCTTTGGTTAAAGTAATAAATTCTAGATTTAGGATTACCTATAGGTATAATTTCAATTCTCTAGTTCCATCTGCATTCCAAAGAACCCAATCCAATACTCCAAGACCAAACACATTGATATAAGACATCAAAATCCTCCTTCCCCTTAATTAAAGACATTTCCACTAATAAACCCATAGAAGTCCTACACATGGATCTCTTTAGACCTATAGTACTGCAAGCTTAGGAGGGAAAGTCTTTAAGTATGTGATTGTTGATGATTATTTAAGGTTTACTTAGGTTAAATTCCTATCTCATTAAAGTGAATAATTTGAGGAGTTTAAGTATTTTTACCACTTAGATTCAAAGAAAGCTAGGTAATGAAATTATAACCATTCATAGTGATTATGATAGAGAATTTGAGAATATTGAATCTTTCTATAAGGAGCAAGAGATATATCACAACTTTTTAGCTCATAGGACTCTTTATAAGAATGGGATAGCTAAAAGAAAAAAAATAAGACCCTGGTAGAAGTCACTAGAGCCATATTAACTGAATACTCACTTATAAAATATTTTTGGATAGAAGAGGTGAATATAGTTGGTTATGTTCTGAATATGGTGAATGTTAGATCAAAAATGAACAATACATGCTATGAAATTTTGAAGGGTAGGACACCCAACCACTCTCACCTCCATATCTTTGGATGTAAAGTGTTCATTCTGAATAATAGGAAGTCTCAACTAGGAAGGTTTGACCCAAAATCTGATGGAGTGTTCTTAGGTTACTTAAGTATTGGAAAATCCTATAGAGTCTTCAGTAAAAGAACATTGGTAGTTGAGGAAACCACTCATATTATGTTTAATGAATATGATAATTGTGAAATATTTAGGATAAAAGAATAGGAGGCTGTAGAAGTCACTTAAGGATTGGAATCTACAAGTCTAGAGGAAAGGGTAGAAATTGAAAATACTTTGCCTAGAGAATGGAGATATTCTTCAAATCATCCTAAAGAACTATCTTAGGAGATACATCTGAAGGTGTTAGAACTAGGAATGGACTTAGAAAAGAGGTAAACAACTCTTCCTTCATTTCAATGACTGAACCCACTAACCTAAATCAAGCCTTATATAATGAATTATGGATCCTAGCCATGCAAGAAGAATTGAATCAATTTGTAATGATGATTTTTGGGAGACAGTTCGAAGACCTAAAGACCAGAGTGTGGTTGGAATTAAATGGGGTTTCAAAAATAAAATGAATGATTCTATAGTGGTAGTGAGGAATAAGACAAGATTTGTGGCTAAGAGGTATAATCAAATAGAAGGGATTGATTTTGAAGAGACTTTTTCCCCTATAACTAGATTAGAAGCTATTAGAGTGTTACTAGCCTTTGCTTATTTTAAGAGATTCAAACTGCACTAAATGGATGTCAAGAGTCTTTTCTGAATGTGTAATAAACAAAAATTTGTATATAGAACAACCACCAGGTTTTGTGAACTCATAATTTCCTAATCAGGTGTTCAAATTAAAAAGGCATTGTATGGATTAAAATAAGCACCCAGGGCATGATATGAAAGGCTAAGCACATTCCTACTAGAAAGATCTTTTATTAAGGGGAGCATAGACACCACCCTATTTCTAAAAAAAGGTAAGAGATGAATTACTAATTGTTCAAATTTATGTTGATGATATTTTGTTTGGATCTTTTAATAAAAATCTATATGATGAATTCTAAAAAATAACGAGTAAGGAATTTGAAATTAGTATGATGGGATAACTAACGTACTTTTTTGGGTTAAGAATAAGGTAGAAGGATGATTGAAATTTTCTTAATCAATCAAAATATATTAAGGATATCCTTAAGAAATATAAAATGAATAAAGCCAAGCCAATCAATACTCTCAGTTCCATTATTTAGTTAGATAAGGATTCAAATAGAAAATCTGTTGATCAAAAGAAATACAAAGAAATAATTAGATCACTTCTTTACTTGACTACTAATAAACTTAATATTATGTTTAGTATTTATCTATATGCTAGACTTCAGGTTGATCTAAAAGAGTCTCACCTGACTACTACTAAGAGAATTTTAGGTTTCTCTTAAGAACCCCTAACTTAGGAATATGGTATCCTAAGCATGCCTCTTTTAAAATCATAAGATATTCTTATTTAGACTTTTTAGGATATCGAGTAGATAGAAAAAACACTTCTAGAACTTGCCAACCATAGGATAATCCTTAGTCTCCTAGTCTAGTAAAAACTAGAACTCAGTTACCCTATCTACTACTGAAGCTAAGTGTATTGCCTTAGGAAGTTGTATGACCTAAGTCCTTTGGTTAAAGTAATAAATTCTAGATTTAGGATTACCTATAGGCATAATTTCAATCCTCTAGTGCCATCTGCATTTCAAAGAACCCAATCCAATACTCCAAGACCAAACACATTGATATAAGACATCATTTCATTAGAGACTATATTACTAAAGGAGACATAGAGCTACACTTTATAGCCGCTGAAAACCAACTTGCTGATATCTTTACAAAACCACTAGTCTTTGAAAGTTTTGACATCTTAAGAACCATATTAGGTGTCAAAAATATTAATGCTTGAAATTGATGCTTTCTATTTTCTGAAATTTTTCTACTTTTTTGCTTTTGTACTTCTATTTTTTATTTTTTTTTATTTTCCTATTATTTTTTCCCTTCAATTTTTTTTTTTTGAATCAGATCAATGGTCACTACTAATATTGATTTCTTAAATGACATCTTTGCCTTTCTTTTGGTTTTAAAAATTAGTACATAGTGTTTAACTTTCCTAAATTAGTTAAGGGAAGAAATATCGATGATTGTCTATATTCCTCTAACTCCTTCAGTAGTGTATTTTTCTTTTTGAAGAAAAATCTATTTCAAATTAAAATTTGAAATTTAAAATTGAGATCTTTCTATCTTATTACAATAATCTGTCTCATATGAATAATGCTTAAAGTCATTAAATCACTTTCAAGGTTTCTCGATCAGGTTATTGCATTTATTATATGGATATGATTCTGATATATGGTTTAATCATTCATATATTAAAGAGTGAGTTTTATTATATTATATTTAGAAGATAATATAATAGTGAGAGTCCTTAAAGGTTTTGAAAGGAAGTCTTCTTGCAAAAATTGACAAGAGGCAAAAAATGAGCTCAAAAGATAAAGAAAAAAAAAAGTAAAGATGCACAATTAGCGCCAAGTAATTGCAAGATACATCAAAATGTATCACAAATCAAAAGATTCACAAAGGGAACTATATAATTGAAAAAATGGCACAAAATGATGCCACAAAAATAAGCTTCCTTCTCTTTCAAACCATTAAATCTTAGAAGAATTCATGTGCCACTTGATATCTTCAGTTTTTTTTAAACTCGTGATTTTGATTGATTACTTTGCCAGATTATTCTATCAGATATTTTTTTTGAAATGAAGTTTTGAATAGATCACTTTTCTTATCTAATTTATTTTCTAAATTAGATTTCTATCTTAAAAAGATTTTTAACCTATACGGAGTCGGAGATAGGGTTAACAAAATCTGTTTTCTATCTTTTTTAGATTTCAGCGTAGTTAATTCATTTCTTATTGATTTTTAATCCAATCATAAGAAAAGTTTATCATTTATAGGATTAATCAATTAAAAAAAAAAAAATCGTTCTTTTGTTTTGTATTCATGTTTGATTCTTTTTGTTTTTTTTGTGTTATTTTATGCTATTTTATATTTTTATTTTTGTCATGAAAAAATCCTAATCATCACTTTCCATATCCTAATTTTATTTATTCACATCATCCTGGATGATCCATATCGTCCTGTATGATGTGAAGAAAAATACACCTCTCCCATCACAACACATTCAACGACTAGATTGAGTCAATTGTTGGTGATCGTACTAGACGATCCTCTTTCTATCCTAGAAGATCCACGTAGAAGAAATTATTGGACAATTTGAATACTGTTAGGCCGATCCATTATTGCACATCATTCTAGATGATCCATGCATTCATCCAGTATAATCCATTTAGTCAAAGATCGTATATGATGACTTTTCGTGATGAGTACTTGTGTCTAATCATCTTGGATGATATCATACCATCCTAGATGATGCGACTGACCTTTTTTAATCAATCATATGGATTAATTTATTACACCTGATTATCTTGGATGATCGTACAATCATCCTAGATGATTTGACCGATGCTATTTAAATAACCAAAATCCCTTATTTTTTTCACTCAAATTCTTCAAAACTCCTCCCTTCTCCTTTAAATTATGATCCTTTGTAACAACTAGAGGAAAGCAATTATATCAAATTATAGGAATTTCCTCTTGATGATAGGTTGATCCATGATTTGTTGAAGTAGCTAATAATAATGCCTATATGAGATATAAGGAGGCTGAAATTACACCTTCCAAAATCTAGAATTAGAAGGACCTTCATTTCCAAGTATTACCCCTCTTTGCTCCTGTAACTCTGAATTTTATTCTCACTCAAACCTATCCTTTTTGTTCTGAACTACTCCTAGAGTTCTTTGCTAGCCTAAGAATCAATAATGAGTGTACCATCCTTCATTCATATGTCAATAGGAGTCCAGTAAAAGTCACATACAAAGACTTTCATACTTTTCTAAATTTATCTACTACTAGCAAAAAAGTTCACATTTTAGCTTCAAATCCTGAATTTGACTGGACTCGTATAAACACCACTCTTAGAGGATCAAACAGTCACTTTTATTGCCTAGACCAGCACTTTAGGTCAAGATGCCTGCATTATCCAACATATTCTTAAAAATGCTATCATTCCTAAAGCTGGTAATCACCTCAACATCACTCTTGTCCTTTCTCTTGCAACCTATTTCATAGTGGTCCATATAGACTTTAATGCAATTGATCTTTTAATTTGCTATACTTCTAATTGGACATTCATTAGAGACCCCAAACATAAAAGAATTCCCAAACTGGCCTTAGGACACATCATAACATCTGTTATCAAATCCAATTACAAATTCCAATTAACTACACCACCGGATCAGTTCCCAATTTTCTACTCTGACACTTCCTTCCATTTTATCCAAAGTGCTTCTCACCACTAGGCTCACTATTGAGAAGCATATGAACATGATGAAGCTCCAGCACCCACTTCTACACTTGTTCTTCTTTGCCATTAATCATAACTAGATCAGATAGTTGAGAGGTTTGACCAGTGGGAGGCTAGGTTTGACTCCTACGTAGCTGCACAAAAGCAGCAACATGTAGTGGATGTTGCTTGTTTTGAAAACTATATCGCCCAACAATAGAATGAGCATAACTAGGACATGGCCTAGTTTGGCGACCAGTTTAGCTCACTTAATCATTATTTTTAGTAGTCACCACCACCATGACCACCTCCACCTGATCAGGATTCCTCTTTCTACTTGTTTGTCAGTGTTTGTTTATGTGTTTATACTAGTGATCATTTATATATTTAATTTTGATTAGTATTTTTCCCTATTTCCTCCTATTTTTCATGCAAAAAGGTGGAGTATTATGTTGTTTGATTATATTTTTAGTAGAATATTTTTTATTCTAATGCTATTTTTGTCTCATTTTCTCTTTTCCTTTTCTATAATTTAAAAGATTTTTTTCATGTTTGATATGAAATTTTTAACAATAATATTTGCCATAAAGAAAAGGGGGAAAATTTTGTAAATGTAGATCCAAGTACTGTGATTTTGATGATAGCAAAATATTCTTATTTCTTTACCATTACTCTTATTGCATATCTTTTTGCTTGCCCGGCTTATTAACTTTTTAGGTCCACAAGATCACCTACAAGTAAATCAGCTGAAGATCAGGTAGACTAGGGTTGAGTCCGTTTGTAACTTTAATTTCAATGTACCTTTTTATGTCAATTTATGTACTGGTGAACCCTAAGCTAAGTAACCTTGTACACACACTTATGGGGAGAAATTTGTTCAGTTAGAGAATTCTCTATTTTTTGACTGAATTGTATAAGATGATTTAACATCATAATAGATGATTAGTTAAAAATAGAAATAATAATTAGGGCATCCTAATTTTGAGAGTGATTAAACTAATCATAATGGATGATCCCTATCATCCAGGATAATTAGTTTAGATCATGAAAATAGTCACTAATCATAATTTAGTAAATGTTTTAATTTTTAAATTTTGTACTAATCATATAGGATGATGTTGATCATCCTGGGTGATTCAGTATAATCATTCCTAAATTAAACACGTGATTAGGAGATTAATTTTTATAAAATATAATTTGATGCGATCGTGTAGGATGATTAGTGATGGTTATGTTGGATGATATAGAACATATTTGGACAATAAGGGATTGCCAGCTATCGTACCAGATGAATATCATAATTTTTCAACTGATCATCCATGGTAATTTACCCATATGGTACTAGACGATAGAGAAGTGCATAGGATAATAAGTCACCGCCAGGCATCATACTACACGAAGTTGAATTCTTTAATATTAATCATCCTTAATGGTATTTGTATCATCGAAGATGATCAGCATACTTTTCTTGAACTAATCATACAGTGCAATGCTATTCATCCTAGTTGAGAGGGCTATTTTGCACTAATCATAAAAGACAATCCTTCAATTGGACTAGAGGATCAGTTGCACATAATTGAAAATTAGGGCTTCTTTTGGAGGCTCTTTATTTAGACTCTCTAATTATCTTTTGAGACAATCCTTTACTGAGGAGTTGATCCAAGAGGGAGCTTAGAGAAGCATGAGGGAGAACTTGAGAGAGAGAGAGAACCTTATGAGGGGGAGTTTGTGAGGAAATCACAAAGGTTTCTCTAAGAAAGGTGTTTGTCATCTTCTACGAGTTGCTCTATTGGTTCCTCAGTGGCTCCAAAGAGATCAACCTCAGCATTAGATCCAGGTTCTCTGATTACTCCTGGAGGGAGTAAAAGGATTCACGGGTTCTATTCCTTCACCAAGTGGGTGAAAAAGAATTCAAGATTTTGCCTCACCGTATCGATGGAAAGATTTTGTAACGGCTTCTCCGCCTTGTTGTGGGAGAAAAATGAGAGTTACTCCAGTTTAGTGTAATACTTGGAGATGGAGTCTCTAAGGAGTGGACGCAGGTCAGATTTAAACGAACCACTTTAAAATTCGGTGTGTTCTTTCTTATTACTTTTTACCACATTTATTTTTACACATTTTTGTGATTTGTTCTGTGATTGAAATATCTGATTGTATTATTATTATAAAAAATATGTTTCTTCAACATCAAGAGTTATTATTTTGTTTTAAAATATTTAAAAAGATCAAAATTTTTTTTTTATTTAAGATTTTTTAAAAGTACCAATTCACCCCCTCTTGGTTAGCCTCAGGCAAGTTCTTTAGGGTTTAACACCACACACAAACTTTCATGTCACACCTACAAATTTGGCTAGCTACCAAAAAATCTCTAGAGTCCAACAAGATAGAAATATGTACTGGTGAACCCCAAGCTAAGTAACCTTGTACACACACTTATGGGGAGAAATTTGTTCAGTTAGAGAATTCTCTATTTTTTGACTGAATTGTATAAGATGATTTAACATCATAATAGATGATTAGTTAAAAAAAGAAATAATAATTAGGGCATCCTAATTTTGTGAGTGATTAATCTAATCATAATGGATGATCCCTATCATCAAGGATAATTAGTTTAGATCATGAAAATAGTCACTAATCATAATTTAGGAAATGTTTTAATTTTTAAATTTTGTACTAATCATATAGGATGATGTTGATCATCCTGGGTGATTCAGTATAATCATTCCTAAATTAAACTCTTGATTAGGAGATTAATTTTTATAAAATATAATTTGATGCGATCGTGCAAAATGATTAGTGATGGTTATCTTGGATGATATAGAACATATTTGGTACGATAAGGGATTGCCAGCTATCGTACCAGATGAATATCATAATTTTTCAACTAATCATCCATGGCGATTTACCCATATGGTACTAGACGATAGAGAAGTGCATAAGATAATAAGTCATCGCCAGACATCATACTACACGAAGTTGAATTCTTTAATATTAATCATCCTGAATGGTATTTGTATCATTGAAGATGATCAACATACTTTTCTTGAACTAATCATACAGTGCAATGCGATTCATCATAGTTGAGAGGGCTAATTTGCACTAATCGTAAAAGACAATCCTTCAGTTGGCCTAGAGATCAGTTGCACATAATTAAAAATTAGGGCTTCTTTTGGAGGCTCTCTATTTAGACTCTCTAATTATCTTTTGAGACAATCTTTTGCTGTGGAGTTAATCCAAGAGGGAGCTTAGAGAAGGATGAGGGAGAACTTGAGAGAGAGAGAGAGAGATCCTTATGAGGGGGTATTTGTGAGGAAATCACAAAGGTTTCTCTAAGAAAGGTGTTCGTCATCTTCTACGAGTTGCTCTATTGGTTCCTCAGTGGCTCCAGAGAGATCAACCTCAGCATTAGATCCAGGTTCTCTTCCTACTCCAGGAGGGAGTAAAAGGATTCACGGGTTCTGTTCCTTCACCAAGTGGGTGAAAAAGAATTCAAGATTCTGCCTCACCGTATCGATGGAAAGATTTTGTAAAGGCTTCTCTGCCTTACTGTGGGAGAAAAATGAGAGTTACTTCAGTTTAGTGTAATACTTGGAGATAGAGTCTCTAAGGAGTGGACGCAGGTCAGATTTAAACAAACCACTTTAAAATTCGGTGTGTTCTTTCTTATTACTTTTTACCACATTTTATTTTTACACATTTTTGTGATTTGTTCTGTGATTGAAATATCTGATTGTATTGTTATTATAATTTTTTTTTCTTCAGCATCAAGAGTTATTATTTTGTTTTAAAATATTTATAAATATCAAAATATTTTTTTTTATTTAAGATTTTTTAAAACTACCAATTCACCCCGTCTTGGTTTGCCTCAGGCAAGTTCTTTAGGGTTTAACACCCCACACAAACTTTCATGTCACACCTATAAATTTGGCTAGCTACCAGAAAATCTCTAGAGTCCAACAAGATAGAAAAATTAAAAGATAATGAATCCAAAATCAAACTCAAAGAGTCTAAAACATACGTATATATAAAAAAATTATTTTTCTTGAATAAAATAATATGGCAAGACATGACAAAAGTAATTGACTTACTAATTACCACATTCAGTGCCTCCTACACTTCCTACTACTCAAAATGTATACTCTAGGTTGCACTAGCCAATATAATGGACTCTCTTGAAACTCCGCTTACCGACCTAGTTGATGGTCTCTCTCTAAATCTTCATTTTATTACGGGTCGGTGAGGCCTTAAATGATAACTCTAAAAGGGTTTGGTTGAAGTCCTTGAATTTAACTACCCACAACATTGAGTCTACATTTTGGAGTTCTCAGTAGACACTGTGCCACATTGTGACCTATTTGGCCACACCTGAAATACTGCTAGTATACACAAAGAATCAACATGTATGGCTTTTCTTACAAAAACCGCTAATATGAGCAATACTAACTAGTACTGATTTCCCAATGCTCCTAAACACTACATGTCGTACAATCATGTGATAACCAATCCTTACTCTAGACTTCTTTCCACTAGATGCACTCAAAGACGGTTCTCCTCCAAACCTTTTTTTTTCTAACATACTACCACTTATAGGCGAGCATAAGTTTGTTTTCCACTAACATATCTTTCTTTATGAGCTCAAAAATTCATGATTATGAAATGGTGCAAGAGAATGCCTCAAACTATCTCTGAAATCCCAAGAAAATGATAACACTTCTCCTCAAGGGTACTAACAAATTAGGGAGCATACTTGGAAAGATCTTTGAACTAATCCTTGTACCACATCACCAACTTTCTCCCTTACACCAATCTCAAAAAGGACTTTATATCTAGTGCCTAGTAGATGGTGGCACAAACTAACTATTGAATGTCTCCACAAACTCCTCCAAAGAGATCTTTATATTAAACCTACTATGGAATCTCCACATATATTGGCCTATCCCCTAATGCTCTAATTTTCAATCCAACATAAACAAAAGAAGTGAAACTTTCTACATTAAGGACACTATATACAATTTAAAAATTTATCTATTCTCATTAACTATTTCTTAACTTATTGAGGCTTGATAATAACTAGCTAACAAGAACAATTAACCACCTCTCCTTCTTATTTGAACTGCTCAGAAAAACCCCATCTTTACACCCTTATGCATTTCTTGCTCCAATTATTATAACTATGAGAGAGCTAACCTATTATCTTCTTCTAAAAGGATCAAACATCAAATAGAAATTTGGTTCCTCCTTACTTAAACGAAAGAGAAATACTAGAGAGGTAGAGAGAGGAATTATCAGTGGCTTTTGGGGCTTCACATCTGCAGATTAGGTTAGTCAGAGGTGGATCAAGTTGGAGGTAGGCTGGTAGCTTGTAGGTTGGTCGGTTGTTAGAACTAGAGTATCAAGAGCGAGAGGGAGAGGAATGAGGCTTGTGGCCTTATATTTGAGAGCTATCCATGAACGTTAGAGAGGAGAGCCCCTTTCTAGTATGTGAATAACCTTCTTCTTCTTTTTTTTTTGGCACAAAAAAATAACAACTTATGTTGGAGGGAGATAGAGCCACAGGCTCTTATAGAGAGAGAGGGACATTCATGAGTGAGAGTGAGAGCACTCTTTTTATCCTATTCAAATGCTTTAAATGGAAGGAAGGGGTAAAAGATGATCTAGCCCTTCCATTGGATGGATACGATGGAGTTTGCTTGCTTCACTAAAAAATAAAAAGTATTATGATATCCTTTTGATGCGTTTTTTCTATGAAAGCAAGTAAAGAGATGTCCTTACATGCATCTTTAACTATTGGATCAAAGAAATGTAACTGATTTTGAGAGCCATTATCATGAAAATATCCAAATTATTTCTCCTTTTTTATTTGTTTTAATAAAATGGATATGATAATTTTTATTGAATTTAAATAAAATCAATCTTATTAAACATAATAGAACCTAAGTTGTGCTATTTTATTTATTTTGCTTAATACATATTCATATATATACGTTGATGTTATTTTTTAGAGAAAATAAATATATATATATATATATATTTTCTACAATTATAATACTCACTATATATAAATGATCTTATATATATTATATGTAGTAACTGCATATAACTCACGCATTAATATCACTATAATTGCAATATATGCACTATATATATACTTGCTAATTATTACAACCATATCCTATAGGTATAATATCACTATCTGATATATATATAAAGCGAATTTTTAGTTATAGTATCATTATTCATAATGATATTTTTAAAAAGAAAATTAATTTGTGATATCGCATTGATATAAGTGTATCTGCAGTTTTTATATCGAAGTCTAGTATCTGATATATAGTTATTAATTTTCAATTTATTACAAAAGGATGCTAACATTCTCTCTCCTTAATACTTGTCAATGTGGTGTTTTGATTCAAGACAAATTCCCTCCATTTAGAATGGTCTCGATTGATCTAAGGCATGCTCGTGAGTCCATTTAGCAAAAATAAAGGCCTTGATATAAAAAAAATTCTAATAGGAGGAAAAATATGTGCATGAATGTTTAAATGCATGGCCAAATGTAAAAATACTCATCCAAAATTGGCATCAACACAAATCACGTATATTTTAAAAAATAATAATGTAAATAATGTGATTAGATGAATAATTCTAAAGAAGAAAGATGAATCAAGGTAAAAATATTCAAAACTTGACCCTTCAAGATAATGATATAAAATGTACAGATGCAGATACTTATAAATTATACAATAAGACACATCACATGATTATGACAAAAGGAGGTACCACATAGTTGCCCTATCTCTACCATCAGAGAATTCACTGTCCCAAGGCCTTTACATTTACACGCTAAATAAGGAAATTAAATTTCTTAATATATCATTTCAAAATACTTACTAGCACTTCAATTCATTAAGACATGTGTCGATTATAATAGATTATATATGATAATATGTACCTAGATAGGCTGTTTTTATAAACTGCAAAAACTTTCACTTATCCCTCCCTTAAACTCAACACCCCACTGATGAACATGATGAGCCCATAAATCAAAATAGAGTAGTGTCCACTAACATACTAAGCTCGCTTAAAATAAAACATCTTAACCCTAAAAATTATTAACACCTCCAACAACATATATATTATAAAAATTATATAAAAATATATATATATATATATTAAATAATTAAATATAAAATAAATATAATAAATATAATATACATATATAATATAATTATAATATATATATATATATATATATATATAATGCTTTGTTACTTCTTACTATAATAAAAATGAGCCTAATAATAGCTCAAATAACCCATACCTACTATTACATAAAACTCCTTCAGAGGTAATACAATCAACTCTAATATCTGCTTCTTATTCACAATCTCTATTTCTCACCTATAGATTTGGCTAGCTTCTAGCAAAACTCTAAGTAATAAAAATAGACAAACTAGAAATAATGAATATAGAATCGAACTCAAAACCATAAAAAAAATATACTAAAATAAAAATGGTCTTTCTCTTGAATCAAATAAAATATACAAGTTATTTCAATAAAAAAAAAAAAAACCTGTTACATATATTCCCATACCAATGCCTCCTCCTATTAGTAAGTCAAAATAAATACTTTAGGATGCATTCGGGCTACACTGGACATAATATTGGACTCTCTTAAAACTCCTCTTGCCAACCTACTTGATAGTCTCTCTCTAAATATGCCTCCACTATGGGTCAATGGGGCCTCACTGACTACTATAGAAGGGGTTGGTTGATGCCTCTAACTTTGAATTCCCTTAGCTTTAGGTCTACCTTTTAGAGCACTTAGTGGAAATTATGCGACCTTGTGACTTTCCTAACCACAATTGGAATGTTGGCTAGTGTACAAAATGTATTGATTCTCTTATAATAAAATCAAATAGAAGCAATGCTAACTAATATAAATCCCCCAATGCTCCTAGGAAATACATGTCCTCTCCTCTTGAGTTCACCAACATCCACTCTAGACTTCTTCGTAAGACCCCTAGATCAAATTTTGGAAGAATTATCTATTTATCATTAATTAGCTAACCAAAGATTATATGAATTCATCAATATTAATTAATCCAATAGAGGCAACTAAAAATCATATACATCAAAATAAAAAGTTTTATTCATCCCTCAAAATTCATATACAGAAGCTAGGAGCATAACATTAAATTTTTATAACCTTTCTAATCTCTTGACTGCAAAAGAATAAAACTAAAGAAAAGGTAAAAATAAAACCTAAACCCCATATCTGTCTCACTCCCCTAGGTCATCACCTCTTCTTGAAAATATATAAAAATATAGAATGAGCTTATAATTTAGTAGGTTATCAAAATTATAATTGAAATAAATACAATAAAATAGAAATAATAAGCATATAATAATTTAATCACTATCAGTATGAACATATAATGACAAAAGAATATAACAATTAATGAATTAGTAATAGATGATATTATCAATATACATTGATACAATTGTGCATCTTAAGAGTAGTGATTAGTAACCAAGTGAACAATGATCAATAAATTCTATTAATCTTATACCCATCAATTACAAAATAGTTTATATAACATCTTATTATATAAGTATACATATCATTATCACATGCTTATTATACAATGTGTATTTTATGTATATATATCATATAAATCATGTGATAAATATATATCAAATGAATTTATATAAGTTTTATCAATCTTATCAAATACTTGTATCAATCATAGCATATATCTTATGCAAATCCTATCATATCAATTATGTAATTTATCATACAAATATTCTTATGATATACATATGCAAGAACTATAATAAAGAAAAGGAAACTAACCATTTGTGTTTTTTTTCCTATATTCAGTCCTGTCGGCCAAACCTAGATGAATTAGTCATATCGCAAGTCATTTAGGACAAGTGTCTTTAATATAAGAAGTTATCACTTCCTACTCGTCATTGTATCATATCATATAAATTTGTATCTTTATGCCTTCCTTTTAATATCATTTTGTATTACACCATAAATCTTATTTTAAGGGAAAGCCTATCAGCCCACCCACTTATATGGGGTAACATATCTCTAGTCAAGGTAAACCAGTCAATCATTTCTAGCCAAACTTTATTATATACACACATTTCACACCTTATATAACATAAAAAATATTTGATACCACACTCAATGTTCAGTTCGCTATATCATCTTAATACATATAAAATTTATATATGAACTAAAATGAGTGAAATTCATAAGAAAATATAGCATGCTCTTTTCCACATGTGTGTATCCATAATAACTATGTTACAACAAGTATGCATGTCATATACATAAATAAAATATTTTAATAATTATTATAAAATTTATAAATTAATTAAAATTAATCAAATTAGGATAGAAACCTAAAAATATAAAAATATACAGTGAAAATTTAATAAGTTTCACTAAAAATGCTTATATTTATGACATCTATTACAACCAAAAGTTATGTGATAAAAGCTAGCTAAAAATTAAGATATCAAAACTTTTATATATTATGAAAAAACTAAAGTTCATAAAATTTCCATTATATATATATATATAGAGACACACACACACACACACACACACACACATACATATACATACATACAAATAAATACATTAATTAATCTAGCTTAACAATCTTATATACATCATAATAAATAAAATTGGATTACAAAATAATACCTTTTGACTTAAACCCTGAGAAACAGCCTTCATAACTTATTTACTTTTCTAGGCCCTTCTCTTTCTTAAAATAATAAAAAGAACAGAGTGAGCATAACTAGCTCAGTAAACTTCTTTTTGTGAACCATCACAAATATCATCATTCAAATTGAAATAATAAATTATAATATAATAAAAAATGCTATGACTATAATGAAATACTACAAAAATGTAAATCTTATATTGTTCTAGTCTATACTTAGTTTAAATTAATCACTTACTTGTAAGGCCACTTTGAATGAGATTTCTAGATATATCACATAGTTCATACCATCAGAGGTTTACTTTTACTTGGCTTTAACGTTTTACAAGGGTTCATATAGAAATTTAAGAATTCATAACATTCAATTAAAAATATTACTTATACTTAGTTCATTAATACATATATAAAAAAATGATTATAATGTACATGGAATAATGTCTGTTTATAATTGCACTTTCACTTATGCCTTCTTTTAATTTCCCAAATAGGAATTTGATTTCTAAGGCATAGCACTTCTTTCGATATTATATGATATTTTGATTCAGACTTTGCAGGATGTAGGGTGGATAGAAAGAGTACCTCTAAAATATGTCAATTCATTGGATAATCCTTAGTCTCCTGGTCCAGGAGAAAATAAAACTCAGTTACACTTTTCACTACTGAAGCTGAATACATAGCCTTAAGAAATTATGTTGACCAAGTCCTTTGGTTAAAAAAATAAATTTTGATTTTAGGATTACCTATAGGCACAATGTTAATTCTAAGTGATAACACTAGTGCCATATATATATTTCTAAAAATCCTATCCAACATTCTAAAACCAAACACATTGACAAAAGGCATCACTTTATTTGGGATCATATTATTAAAGGAGTCATTGAGCCACATCATGTAGAAACTGAAAACCAACTAGTTGACATCTTTACTAAACCACAAGCATTTGAAACTTTTAGCATGTTAAGGTCTATATTAGGTGTTACATACATAAATGCATGAACTTGATGTACTAAACTCTAAATTTTCAATTTTTTTATCTTACTTCTATTTCTATTTTCTTGTTTATTTTTGTTTATGTGTTGCAGTTTTCCATGTTTCATTTTTATGTTATTCTTCCCTTCATTTTTTTTTTTAATTTTTTTTCACTGCTTGAATGTCATTTTTGCCTTGTTTTTGTTTTTAAAAATTTGTAAACAATGATTGACATCCTTATATAAGTTAGTGGAAGAAACACCATTGATTATTTCTCATCCTCTAACTCCTTTACTGGCGTAATTTTCTTTACGAAGAAAAAATGTATTTTAAATTAATAATTGGACATTGAAACTAAGAACTTTTCTATCTTCTTACAGTAATCAATCTCATATGAATAAAATTCAAAGTCATTAACTCACTTTAAAGATTTCTTGATTAAGTTGCTGGATCTATCAGATGAATATGATTCTGTATTTTGGTCTACTCTTTATATTAGAGAGTGAGTTTTTTCTTCTCTATTATCTGGAAGATATTATAATAACTGAGAGTCTTCAAAGGCTTCAATAGGGAGCTAGCTCACAAAAATGATCAAAGGTATAAAATGAGCCCAAAAGAAAACTTAAATGATGCACAATGATCGTCTAAAAATTAAAAGATGCACAAAGTGTATAAAAATCAAAAGATGTATAAAGTACATCATACAACTAATAGGAGGCACGAAATGAGCCCATAAAGAAATAAGATTCCTTCAATTTCAAACCTTTAAATACTAGAAGAATTCATGTGTTACTTGAAATTTTCAAATAATTTATTGTTGAAACTCATGATCACGACAAATTACTTTGCTATATTACTCTAAAAGATATTTTTCTAAAATGAAGTTTTAAACATATCACTTTTTTTTATCTAATTTCTTCTCTGAGTTAAATTTTATTTTCAAAATATTTTTACTCTCTAAGGAGTACAAGTTAAGGCTAACAGGATTAGTTGTTCTATTATTTTTTGAATTTTAACAATGTTAATTCATTTCTTACTAATTTTTAATTCAATCATATGAGAAGATTATCTTCTTATAGTATTGATTAAAAATAAACTCATTTTTTGCTATTTTTATTATTTAATCATCTTCTTATTGTGTTTTTTTTAATTTTTTATGTGTTACTTATTATTTTATTTTGGCCCTCTTCTGATCATCTTTATCCATCATCAAAATTTTGAATTTTTTATCTACATCATCTTGGATGATATCATCAATTCACTATTCATCATACATCTGATGGCTGATCTGACTCAGTTATTTGAGATCATCCTGGATGATCCATGTCATCCTATATTATGTGATGTTTGTACTTGTTATGTACTATGTTCTTTTCAGTGGTTAGTTTTCTATTTCCTCCTTTTTTGTCAAAAGGGGGAGTAATGTTAGTGTTGTATCATTGGGTTATTTTCGTAAAATTTTCTTTGCTTTGCTTATATTATTCTCCTTTATTTTATGTTTCAATTTTTTAATGAATTAAAAAGAAAAAAAAAAACATATGATTTTAAAATGTTCCAACAATAATATTTTCCATCATAAAAAGGGGGAGATTATTGCAGATCTGGACCTAAGTATTATGACTTTGATGATAACAAATATTATTATTCCTTGACTACTACTATTCATGCATATCTATTTTATGTGCATAGCTCATTAACCTTTCAGGTCCATAAGTTTGCTTGGAACATCAATTAGCTTAAGATTAGGTAGATTAGGATTGAGTTAGTTTATAATTTTTATTTCAATGCATTTTTTACCATTTCTTGAGTCAAATGTACCTTGGTGGATCCTGAAGCTAAGAAACCTTGCACACACACACACTAATGAGGAGAAATTTAGTGAGTTAGAAATTTTCCATTTTTGATCATATCATTCAAGATGATTTTATATCATCATGGATGATGAGTCAAAAATAAAAATCCTAATTAGGACATTTGGGTCATGTAAACTTGCTTAAGCAAATTATCCTGGACGAACTCCCATTATCCTGGATGATATGCTCAAATAAAAAAAATACTCAGCCACCAAACACATTTAGTTAGGATTTTATTTTTTGAATTTCATTTTAATTATACAGGATGATCCCATATCATTTTGGATGATTCATTACAATTATGCCAAAATTAGTCAGGTGATTAAGAAAAGTAATTAAAGTTAGATTAATCGATCTTATCATCCTAGTCGATCATAGGATTATCCTGAATGATCTGTATGAAAAACCTTAGTTCTCCCCTAAATCTCCTCGACATCTCAAACTATCTGTTGGACAATAATCACTGATTTTGAACTAATCATATAGGATGATTCAAGCATCATCCTGGATGATCTGTTATATTTTTATATCTTCTCAATTTATGCCTAGACTTCCCAAACTATCTGGTGGATGATATTATATGATTTTGAACTAATCGTATGAGATAATGATCAAATCATCTTGGATGATCAAAACAAATATTATGTTCTAATCATATAATAAACCCAGATCATCCTGGAGAGAAGGGTTGATTAAAGCTAATCATATAGGATGATCTGTCGATTGTCCTGGATGATCTTTGATGACAAGTTGAAAATTAGGGCACTTTTTTTTAAGGCCTTCTATTTAAGATCTCTCAATTATTTTTGATAAAATCTTTTGCTATTGTCCTGACCTGAGAGAGCATAGAGTAAGAGAAGGAGAGCTTGAGAGAGAGAGAGAGAGAGAGAGAGAGAGAGAGAGAGAGAGAGAGAGAGAGTTCGACAAATCTCCTTCCATGGAAGTAGCTTTAGATGTAAAGGATGAAGGAATGGTTTTTTGCAGTGAAGCTGCCACTTTTGGAATAGAGGCACTCATAGGGAAGGAGAATTGATCTTGGAGTTCTCAAGACATTACTATTGTGAAACATGCATGGGTTTTTACTAATGTTGTCATGGAGTATGTCGGGCTCTTGGTGTTATTACAAAGAGGATTAGGGTGCTTATCAAGGTTTAAAATTGCGTAAATAAGCCTCGAGGCTGTGTGACGCATAAGCCTCATGGACGAAGAATTGCATAACTGCGAATTTCAGTATTATAGCAGATAAATAATAGTAAGAGTTTATGATACAATAAAAACATCTAATTGAGAAGTGAACTTAGTGGAAAATAATAAAATAGATGCAATATATGCATCTTATAGCATAATTCAAAGTACAAAACTACAAATTGAAGTCTATCAAAACTCCCAAAGTATAAATAAGAAAGAACATCTAAAATTCAATCATGTCCCATCATTAAATAGGTCTTCAGTGGAGGCATCTTCATCTCCAATTGTATCTATGAATGTCAAATCTTCATCATCTTCAATATTACCCATTTTTCTCTTTCCTATCCAATAAGAATGATTTTTTTGAGGAAATGCCTTTTGCATTAAAAAAAAAAACCTATTACAAACTATTAAGTGATATAAAAACTATCACAATCCTCCTTTAACAAAGAAAGAAAAGGAGGAAACTTATTAAAACTTAGATCATCCAAAAAAAATCACCAAGTAAAGCAAAGTTAGCACAAAAATCGGCTAACTTATTACATTTTCTATGAGAAAAATGAAATAAAAAATTCTCAAAATCTTTCAAAAAAGATAAGTCTTCCGCCATGTCATTATCCATTTTTCCAAATGCTTTATCAACCGAACCTTGCAGATACTTGACAACATTGTAATTGTCTCCCTCAATTATAATCCCTTTGACTTCCATCATCCATTCTTGTAGTATCATTTTCAAAGATCGAAAAGCCAAAAGCTTTGATGGTTTGGTCACATAAAAAGGCGGCCTTCCGACGACCCAGTTAGGAGAGTAGAGGTATTAGATTTGACTTGTGTTAAGAAAGGTAGGGGTAGACCTAAAAAGACTTGGTTAGAAAATATTAGGAATGACCTTTCTTTATTAGATTTAAACGAGAATTTGGCTTTTAATAGGACACAATGGAGAAAAAGGATTCATGTAGCTGACCCCACGTAGTGGGATAAAGGCTTGATGTTGTTGTTGTTGTTGTTGTTGATCATATCATACAAGATGATTTTATATCATCATGGATGATGAGTCAAAAATAAAAATCCTAATTAGGACATTTGGGTCATGTAAACTTGCTTAAGCAAATTATCTTGGACGAACTCCCATTATCATGGATGATATGCTCAAATAAAAAAATACTCAGCCGCCAAACACATTTAGTTAAGATTTTATTTTTTGAATTTCATTTTAATTGTACAGGATGATCCCATATCATTTTGGATGATTCATTTCAATTATGCCAAAATTAGTCTGGTGATTAAGAAAAGTAATTAAAGTTAGATTAATCGATCTTATCATCTTAGCCGATCATAGGATTATCCAGAATGATCTGTATGAAAAACCTTAGTTCTCTCCTAAATCTCCTCAACATCTCAAACTTTCTGTTGGACAATAATCATTTATTTTGAACTAATCATATAGGATGATTCAAGCATCATCTTGGATGATCAGTTATATTTTTATATCTTCTCAATTTATCCCTAGACTTCCAAAACTATCTGGTGGATGATATTATATGATTTTGAACTAATCGTATGAGATAATGATCAAATCATCTTGGATGATCAAAACAAATATTATGTTCTAATCATATAATAAACCCAGATCATCCTAGAGAGAAGGGTTGATTTAAGCTAATCATATAGGATGATCTGTCGATTGTCCTGGATGATCTTTGACGACAAGTTGAAAATTAGGGCACTTTTTTTAAGGCCTTCTATTTAATATCTCTCAATTATTTCTGATAAAATCTTTTACTATTGTCCTGATCTGAGAGAGAATAGAGTAAGAGAAAGAGATCTTGAGAGAGAGAGAGAGAGAGAGAGAGAGAGAGAGAGAGAATCTTGTGAGGAGTTTGTGAGGTGTTTACAAAGGTTACTCCAAGTAAATATTCAAGTCATCTTCTCTAATCATCATCCTTGGCTCCTTGGTGGATCTTTAGAGGTCTTCATAAACACTAAATTAAGGTTCTCTTCCTAATTTAGGAGGACGCAAAAGGAGTATTGGTTCTCTACCTCACTAGGTCGATGAAAAGGTTTTTGTAAGGGTTTCTCCACCTTGTTGTGGGAGAAAAAGGAGAGATACTATAGTTATTAGTCCAATACTCAGAGGGTACCTCCGATGAGTGGATTTAAGTCAGGTTGATCGTAAAATTTGGTGTGTTCTTTCTCCTTAGACACTATAGTTGTGTTGTTGGGGTTTCAGGCTAGTTGGAATTCTCTATTTTATAGTTTTATTTTATGGACATCTGGTCCCTTTTGTTGTTTCTTGTGTGGCCTTACTTTTCAGTTTGCATGTGTGATCTTCTTCTTCATCAATGAGGTTTTTTGTGATTGTTTGGAGTGGTTTCTATGTTGCTTATTGGTGTCTACTTCTAGCTATTTTCTAGGTCACTCTTGTATGTGGATGATGGTTTTCTAGAGCAACTTATTTGTTACTGTAGCCTTCTTTTTGATTTGCTGGAGTTATTCTATAATGATTTTTTTTCTTTTTTTCCTTTATTTTTATTTAGACGACACTGTGTTATATCGGTCTTGCTTTTTGTGGTCTTTATTTTTTTTGATGGTTGAGTATTTTGAGTAATTTTTGGGGTTATTTAATTGATCTTTTTTAGGATCGCTTGTTCAGTACTATCATTGGGCATTATGGTTTTTTTTTTTATGTAGCCCTTTCCTTTATAGTTTCGGTGCTCTATTTATTGCTTGGTTCCTTAGCTTGGATGACTGGCAAGTTTTTATGGTTATGGGGAGATGGTTTTGGCACATTGATCTCTTGGGCATTGTTTTGGTGGCCTGTATCCTAGGCTGCCGCAAGGACTACTGTCTAATTTTTTTTCTATTTCTCTATTTCTTCCAGGTGCCTATTTTCCTTTCTTGATTATTCCCAACCAGTTTTATCATGCATTTCTTATAGCTTCTTTGGGATTCAAGATGTCAGGACCTCTTTATTAAGTGATGGTTTTCCTATTGTTATTTTGAAGGTAAACAACCGTGGTTATCTTTTTTTCCATACTATTGGCCCTGCTATCTTGAATCATAGGGATGATGTTGTTTTCTCATATTGTTCTACTAATTATGTCTACACTCTTGTTATTTTTCCCTGTTGGCCTTTTTTTATCTATATTATGCATACCTGTAAGAATTATCACCTAGTTAGAGATTTTTATTTTTATGCTATTTTTTTAGTGGCCTTCACCTTTTCTTGCTGGCTTTTATTAGTGCATGTGTTCATGGTGGTGATTTTTTGGATAGGAAGCGAGAGCTCATTGCTATTTTTGCTGTCTTCCTTTTTCGGTGCTCTCACTTGTGCATCATAGAATAAATCTAGGTGTTAATGTACTTTTATCTAGTAGGTATCTTGTGCTCTTAGGTTTTTTTTTGTTTTAATTTTTTAGCTCTTTTGAGCATTAGTGAGCTTGAGGTCCCTTTAAGGACTTTGTAAATTTTTCATATATTAATGTGTAGGCCCCTCTATGGGTCCACCCAAAAAAAAAAAAACTAAATGTTGAAAAATCCAAATCAAGCAAATTTAGTGCCTAATTACTCATTATAAGGTCTAGCATTTAAGAAAAATATTAAAACTCTCAAAATCAACCTTAATAAAAAATTCAAAATTTGACCCGTTTAATTAATGCATTTAATTAATTCAAGAAAATTATAATTTAATCTTAAAAAATAAAAATCAATAATTATAATAAAAATTTATCAACCTTCAAACCTTTAATGAATTAGATTACTTAATTTATACCGATTACTACTAGGCAACACGGGTTTGTGAGGCTATTAAGTTAGTCATAAGGAAGGTGAAATACACTTTATGGCCTTGGTTTAATAAAGTTAATAATCACCGAACACTAAAATTACATCTTAAATTTTATATTAAAATATTAATATTTAAACTAATTAAAGTGCCTCTTAAGCCTATCAACCAACCAGAACACTAAACAACTTTAACCAAAAATCATATATATGACATATGTGGGCCACACAACCTACTTCATACACTTTAGATAATTTTATAGGATAACCTACCCTAATCTAAGGCTAGGCCGATATTTTACTTTCCTGCTATTGTGTGCTAGGTTTTTTGAGTTTACACTTCATGTTGGTTGTTAGAATTACGTGATTAATATGGTTATTTATTTAAGTTTAATGTAATATGTGAATTGATTTGATGGATGTTGTATTATCCTTAGGTTAGGAATGATTGGAATGCTGACATAATCTTTTACATGTGGCCATACTCATATATGGCTATAAAATAAAGGGGGCATAAACGAAAGCTTTAAAATTAATAGATTTCATGTTGCTACTATGATTGCAGAAGTACCCCTTTAAATTAAAAAGAGTATGGCCAAGTGTGGTTGTGATTTGAGCATTTTAAATTTTGATATATATAACTGCTAGGGATGATTTTCATTATAATTTCTTAGGATAATTCTGCAGGTTGTGATTGAGTCTAGTTTTCCTTTTTAATATTCAATATAATTTGATGTATTCAAATTGTAATCAAGTGTTCTAAAAGTGTTTTGAATTGAGATGCTATACATCAAATTTAGGATCAAAAGAGGAAGGAACATCCCTTAGGGGAGAGTTCCTTTCCTTTTAGAGATCCAAATTTTGGTGATATCAAGTGTCCAAGGAGAAAAGAAAACACCCCATCAGGGAAAAGTTTCATTTTACTTAGATATCCAGACCCGACAAATCGAAGGAGCCTACAGAAGGATGAAGAAGTTAAGACTAAGAAGATTCCCATTCTCAATATCACTTGTGATAGTTCGTTAGGGATGTTAAGCCCTGATAAACTAGCCCAAGGCTAACTAAGAGGGGGGGGGGTGAAATGGTATTTTAAAAAATCTTTCAATCAAATCACAAACTTAAACCAAAACATAATCCACCATAAAAAATAACAAGTGCAGAAAATAAATGCGTAAGTAAAAATAAAGAAAGAACACACCGGATTTATAGTGGTTCGGTCAAACCATGACCAACGTCCACTCCTCGGAGGCACCCTCAGAGTATTGTACTAACTTAGTGTCTCTCCTTTAGCCCCCACATCTAGGAGGAGAAGCCCTTACAAAAATTCCTTTCCACCAACCCCGGTGCGGCAGAGAATCGACTCCTTTTGCTTCCTCCTGAAACAGGCGGAGAACTCAACTCCTTTTGCTTTCTCCTGAAGCAGACAAAGAACCTCAATCAATTGCTGAAGAAGACCTCCCTTAAACCTCCAAGAATGAGGAACGATGATCAGAGATGACACCTTGGAACATTGCTTGGAGCAACCCTTATGAAACCCTCATAAGCTCCCCTCACAAGTACCTCCCTCTCTCTCCCTCTCTCTCTCCCCCTCCTCTAGGCTCTCTCAAGTCAAGACAATAGCAAAGGATCCTTGAGCTTGAGAAAACATGAGTCCTTTATATATATTTTCAAGAATCGACTTTATCGCCTAGGATGATATTTCTATCATCCTGTACGATCAGTACAAATTAAGCTCAATTAGCCTGGATGACTTGGGACGATTAGAAGATTTTTTGTTCCAATTGTTCATGATGATATTATATCATCATGTACAATTAGTACAAACAAGGAATATCATCCTGAATATCGCTCTAAATAGATTATGTATGATTTTGGTCATCCAAGAGCAATCAAGTTTTTGAGCTGATCGTCCTGGCCGATCCTGTGATTGTCCAAGATGACATGATCGAATCAATCAACCTTAATTACTTTTCTTAATCACTAGATTAATTTAGGCATAATTGAACCCCATCATCCAAGATGATGTCCTGGATGATAATTAAAAAATAAAACTTCCTAAATAGATCTAACGGCTGATTCTTTCTAATTTGAGCATATCGTCCCAGCCGATACAAAAAATGTCCAGGATGATATGCTTAATGATGGCTGCCTTAACCACGATGCCCTAATTAGGGATTTTTATTTTGATCGATTATCCAGGATGATTTTTGGATCGTCCCAGATGATGTTATAAAAATAAAAAACTCTAAGTCAGATAAAAAAAATTACTCAAGTGTGTGTGTGTAGGGTTAATTAGCATCAGGCACCACAAGTATTACAAATGACTCAAGAAAGGAAAAAAATACATTACAAACTGACTCAGACCTAGTCTACCCAATCTTGAGCTATTTCAAATTGCAGTCTTGATCCTGTGTACCTGAAATGTTAGTTGGCAAGCCAGTCATAGTAAAACTGAAGTGTTTGTTATCATCAAAATTCTATTTCTAAAAATCAGATACGCAATAATCTCCCCCTTTTTGATGATGGCAAACACACAAGAAAATCTAAGCAATGAAGATAATAAACTGGAAGCAGTACAGAAATAATGAATTGGAAGTAGTTCAAACAACAGATTCAAATTTTAGAAAAGAACACACTACTCCCCCTTTTGACATCTCAAAAAGGAGGAGGAAAACAGACACAAAGCAGAAACCAAACAAACAAGGAATTTTTTTTTTGATCAAGGCATGAAATATGATATAGTTTTCATGTGATTGATTTTAAAGATTTGTAAGTCAATGAATTAACATCATCAGAATCCAAAAAATTGGTAACACCACCGATCCTGTTATCCCTACCTCAGACTTCTCCCAGGGCAAAACTTTCTTTTGAAAACAAAGATCTAAATCAAAAAAATCAATAGGATAAGAAAAAGAAATC
Organism: Dendrobium catenatum; assembly: GCF_001605985.2. Classification (NCBI taxonomy): domain Eukaryota; kingdom Viridiplantae; phylum Streptophyta; class Magnoliopsida; order Asparagales; family Orchidaceae; genus Dendrobium; species Dendrobium catenatum. The sequence goes on along the minus strand of NW_021319990.1, from coordinate 95,167 downwards.
CATTCAAAACTTGGTTTCAGATAAATATTTTATAACATAATATATCAAAGTAATTAGTTACGATCAAGAATCTCGAAATTAAGTCTTTAAAAAATTATCAAGTGACACATGAATTCTTCTAAGATTTAAAATTTTTGAAAGGGAGGGAGCTTGCTTTTGATGGGCTCATTTTATGCCTCTTATAAATTTAATTGGCACTATTTACGCATCTTTGATGTTGGCATCATTGTCCACTTTTTTTTCAATTTGGCGACATTGCGCATCTTTTGATTTTGGCATCATTGGCCACTTTTTTTTTCACTTAATTTTGCAAGCTAGGTCCCTTTTCCAAAATTCTTAAAAACTCTCATTTTTTATTATATCTTCTAGATATTAGAGAAGAAAAACTCACTCTTTAATATAAGGAAGAATGAATCACAAAACAGAATAAAAAATCATATGATAAAGGCAATGATAAGATTTCAAAAAATTTGAAGGTAAAATAAAGACTTTGAATATTATATATATAATATAGATTACTATAGCAAGACTGAAAAGATTTCATCTGCATAGACTAGTTGTTGATTTGAGATAGACTTTTGTTTGAAAAAGAAAATTACACCATTAAAGGAAGTTAGAGAAGAAGAAACAATTCAACGATGTTTCCCTTTTTAATTGTTTAAGAGATGTAAAATATTGACTAAAAAGTTTCAAAAAAAAAAAGGCATAAAATATCAATTTCAGCAATGATTATAAAAATTTAAAGCATACGAAAAATAAAACAATAAAAACAACAACAAAAATAAACATAAGTAAAAATAAACAATAGATAACAAATAAAAAAATCAGTGGAATCAAGTTCTTGCATTTATCTCAATCACACCCAATCTGGTCCTTAAAGTGCTGAAAGTGTGGAATGCCAATGGTTTAGTAAAGATGTCAGCCAGTTAATTTTTAGTTGCCACTTGGTGTAGCTCAATGTCCCCCTTAGTCACATGGTCTCTAATGAAGTAATGTCTTATGTCAATATGCTTGGTCCTTGAAAGTTGGATAGGTTTTTGAATCCAAGTGTAGGAGGCTCTAAACTCATCAAAAGGCTCACTCTTGTGTGACAGAAATCTAATCCAAGTGAACCTCGAGTAGCCATCGATAATCATAAAATCATAGACTTTCCCTCCTAACCTAGTAGTGCTAATGGGTCCAAACAAATCCATGTTAAGGACTTCTAAAGGTCTAGAGGTAGTAATGTCCTTAATGGAGTGAAAAGTGTAGTGGACTTGTTTTCCTAATTGGCAGACATCATAAAGGTGGTCTTTTGAAAATTTAAGCTTGGGAACACCTCTAACTAGGTCTTTTTAGGTCACTTTCCTAAGAATTTTCATACTTGCATGACATAATCTCCTATGCCATAACTAAGAATCATTAGTAGCAATTTTTAAGTAAAATGAAGTAGCATATTCAATATTATTTAAATCAAGCATGTAAACATTGTTGATCTATTTTCCCTACAAAATAGTGTTATTATTTAAGCTTATGATGCAAGGGTTTGCCAAGAATTTTATGATGAAGCCTTTATTGCATAGCTGACTGATGCTGAGCAAGTTGTGTTTCAATCCATTTATAAGAAAAACATTTTCAATCAAAAGGTTCTCAGAGTTTCCAATTATACCTGCGCCTACCACTTTCCTAGTGGTGTTGTCTCTAAGAGTGATCTTGCCTCCAGCCATGGCCTCCAAAAAAACAAATTGATTAGCATCTCCAATCATGTGTCTTGAGCTTCCGCTGTCCAGGTACCACATGCTCATGAGGCCTTTTGTGAGAGCAATCCTACATAAAATCAAATGTCAGATTTAGGAACCCAAACAAGTTTGGTTCCCTTCTTATGAAAAAAAGAATGCAATGCATGTGTGTTATGCTGTGAATCATACAATTTGGGTCTCTACACCCAATGTCTACTATGGTGAATAGTACAAGTGTGAGAGATATGTCCTAGCATGCCACATAAAAAATATCTAACACCGAGAAAAAGATTTTTTAATTTATTCGGGTAGTGGTGCTTCATTTTGAATTTATGAAATGCATGCACTACGGTTTGTTGTTTTCAAGCATTTATAGATTTTCTAATCTTTTACATACTTTTTCTAAATTAGTATGAGATAATTTTAAGGAATCATGTGCATCAGATAATTCAGTATAATTTTTATTTAATGCATCAAATTCATCAAGTAAAGATGTGATTGCTATCGATTTGGGAGTTATCTTTTAATAGGATTTCATGCTCTTTTTGCAAATTTCAAAATTCCAATTTTAAACTAGCATGTGATTTTTTGAGTTTTTTATATGATGCATGAATTTTCTCACCAATTTTAACTAATTGATCATAGGTTGGCTCACATACTTCTTCTTGATCAGATTGTTCATATTGATTTTCAGCCATTAAACATAAGTTTGTGGTTTCCTCCTCTGCTTCAGTCTCAGAGAAATCAGATATAGAATCTGCCCAAAAAGCTTTTTGGGAACACTTCTTGTCCTTCAGGTATTTGGGTTGCTCCTCATCCTTCTGGTTGCTTGGTTGCTCCTTAAGAGTGGACAATCAGCTTTAACATGTCCAGGCTTCCTGCATTCAAAGCAAATAACATCATAAGAACTTTTATAATTTTTGTTATTCTTACCTCTTTTCCACTTCTGATAGTTTTTTTGCTTCTTCCTTTAAAATATTTTGAATTGCCTAGTGATGAAGGAAACATCATTGTTCTCAGATCAAGAAGAATTAATGTTCGTGTTGTTGGCCTTTAGTGCCACAATTTTATCCTTCTTCTTCTCACCTACATCAAGATTTCTTTGGTTCACCTCTTGATATGAGTGAACGAAGTAAGTTATCTATCGAATAAGTATTTAGATCTTTAGATTCAGTAATTGTAGTAATTTTGGCATCAAAAGAAGAGATCAAGCATCTTAAAATTTTGTTGATTTTTTATAGTTGGTGAGTTCTCTTCCTAAGGCATTTAAGGAGGTAACGATTTGAGTAAACCTTGTATACAACAACAACAGCAACAACAACAACAACATCAAGCCTTTATCCCACTACGAGGGGTCGGAATTATTTAACTTCATTGTTTCTTTCATAAGTTACACCTAATCTATCCCAAATTTTTTTACCAGTTGCACCAGTTGAAACACGCATATAATCTTCAGATTTCAAAGGACAGAAAAAATAGTTCAAGCATTTTGTATTAAGTTGTGCTAAATCTCTTTCATCAAAAGTGCATTTAGTAAAAGGAATTTCAGTTTTAATGTCATTAAGTTCACGAGAAGGTGGTGTATAACCTTCTTTAACAAGTATCCACATACGATAGTCAATTGATTGTAAAAATGTTGACATGCAAGTTTTCTAAAAATTAAACAAAATATTATCAAACAAAGGTGATCGGGTAATAGAATACCCTTCCGCAGTATTATGATTTCTAAAATTAGCCATGAATAAAAAATCAAAAAGTTTTCAAACATAATTTTATGAATCCCGCTATGATACCACTTAATAGTTCGTTAGAGATGTTAAGTCCTTATGAACTAGCCCAAGGCTAACCAAGAGGGGAGGGGGTGAATTGGTATTTTAAAAAATATTTAAATCGAATAAAAAACTTAAATCAAAACACAATCCATCACAAAAAATAGCGAATGTAAAAGTTAAATGCGTAAGTAAAAATAAAGAAAGAACACATTGGATTTATAGTGGTTCGGTCAACCTTAACCTATGTCCACTCCTCGGAGGCACCCTCTGAGTATTGCACTAACTTAGTGTCTCTCCTTTAGCACCCAAAGCTAGGTGGAGAAGCTCTTACAAAAACTCCTTTCCACCAACCCCGGTGTGGCAGAGAACAGACTCCTTTTGCTTCCTCCTAAAGTAGGCAGAGAACCCAACTCCTTTTGCTTCCTTATGAAGCAGGCAGAGAACCTCGATCAATTGCTGAAGAGGATCTCCATTGAAACTATAAGAATGAGGAATGATGATAGGAGAAGATGCCTTGGAATCTTGCTTGGAGCAACACTTGTGAAACCCCTCACACGCTCCCCCTCACAAGTTCCTCCCTCTCTCTCTCCCTCTCTCTCCCTCTCCTCTAGGCTCTCTAATGTCAAGACACCATCAAAGGATCCTTGAGCTTGAGAAAATATGAGTCCTTTATATAGATTTTCAAGAACCAACTTTATCATCCAGGATGATATTTCTATTGTCCTGTACGACTAGTACAAATTAAGCTCAATCAGCATGGATGACTTGGGACGATTAGAAGACTTTTTGTTCCTATCATCCAAGATGATAATATATCATCCTATAGGATTAGTACAAATCAGGAAATATCTTCCTGAACATTGCTCTGAATAGGTGATGTATGATTTTGGTCGTCCACGAGAAATCAAGGTTTTTGAACTGATCATCCTGGCTGATCCTGCGATCGTCTAGGATGATATGATCAAATCAATCAACCTTAATTACTTTCCTTAATCACCAGATCAATTTAGGCATAATTGAACCCCATCGTCCAGGATGATGTTCTGGATGATAATTAAAAAATAAAACTTCCTAAATAGTTCTGGCGGCTGGTTCTTTCTGATTTGAGCATATCATCCCGACTGATACAAAAATCGTCCATGTTGATATGCTTAATGACAGTTGCCTTAACCAGGATGCCCTAATTAGGGTTTCTAATTTTGATCGATCGTCCAGGATGATTTTTGTATCATCCCGGATGATGTTAGCAAAATTAGAAAACTCTAAGTCATACAGAAAAAATTCACTCAATTGTGTGTGTGCAGGGTTACTTAGCATCATGCACCACAAGTATTACAAATGACTCAAGAATGGGAAAAAATACATTACAAACTGACTCAGACCTAGTCTACCCAATCTTGAGATGGTTCAAATTGCAGTCTTGATCCTGTGGACCTGAAATGTTAGTTGGCAAGCCAATCGTATTAAAATAGAAGTATTTGCAATCATCAAAATTCTATTTCTGAAAATCAGATACGCAACAACTTTTATCAATCTTAGGTATAAAATCTTTGTTATTGTCAGTAGTACCCGACCACTTTACTTTATGTAAAATTATGTGTTATAATAGTGCCACATGGAGTTTGTATTTAATTTATATTAATTGGTGTGATTCATTTAAATTTATTGAGAATTTGAAATGACATGTTTTTTTAGCATTATTTCTTTCATGTCATATTTTGTTTTAGGCTGAAATGATCAGAGGCTTGTGAAGGTATAAATAAAAATTTTCTACTTTAATTAAGCTAAAAATTTTAAGCTCAGATAGAAACTTTAATGATTTTAAGAAGTAATATTGGGCTTGTTGAGGGTTGCATGCATCATACTATTACTTCCCTTCATTATTAGGAATCTCCCCATCTATGGGTTCTAGTAGGGCACCTGACCTATTAGGATGCAATCCTGTCAATGGAAAGTTGTGCAATCTTTAGGATATAACATATTCTTTAAGTCTTTTTTGTTTCAAAAAATGCTTCATTATAATTTATGCATTCAAATTTCAACTAGTATGCATTGCTTAAGAGATCAAATAAAGAGTCAAATAAAATTCTAAATACATTTTATTTTAACTATCAAATTATCCTACATAAGTTAAGGGACCAATTAACATCTATTATAAATATTGGTCCCAATTCCTTAAACTTAACTAAACAACATCCCCACCACTCTTAACGTAAAAGACTAGTCACATGGTTTTAATATGCCTGGGTGGTTAGCTAGTTGCTTAATTCAGACATGGGTAAGTATAGGTTTGCAATGCCTTAGCTAGGTTCGGGCCACTGTTATCCAGTGCCCAATTTAGATTTAAGTTTTGATGTCAGTTTATTCTATGAGACCTTGTCCTTTGGGAATTTACTCCTAACCTTATAATAAAATTAACAAATCAAATTAAATCTCTTTAAATAAAAATTATAACCCTGATATGTATAATAGACTGAGGTGTTTCTAAATTATTTTAGAATCCTAAACACCTACTTTTCTTTCATCGGTCTTTAAAATAAGTGTTCCAAATTGATCCAGTGTCAGTTTAATTTCTTATCCTCACTCATTTGATATCAATTTTTTAAAATTCAAAATGAAATTTGTACCATTATTTTAATCAAGAGTTTATGTAGGAAACTCTAGTTTCCCACGATGTAATTAACTACTAGGGATTAGGCTCGTAGGAGATTTAAAACCTAGATAAAATTTTTAAAATCAAGTTTTTTTAATTTCAGTTAATTATATTTTTTAAAATTAAAGTTCATGATCATTATCATTATATTCAAATGAATCATAATAAATGATATATTCTTTCCTAAGGAAGATATATCATTCTGTTATCATGATTTTAATTATGGATTGAATGATCCCTTATCTAGATTATTTCAATAAACACTCGTTCGAACACTATTTTGGCCCTTCGGGGTCATATGTTGTTCTTCCATGAGTTTGACTATGATAATCATAATGAACTTTAAGTTTCATAATTTAAACCATTAAGGAATGATATTTTTCCTACATAGGCAATATATAGTTATTTAATGATGTATTTGTTTCAAAATTAAAATTTCAGAAATTAAATTCTCCCAAAGAAAATTAACAATTTTAGAACTCAACTTTTTTAAATCAAACATGTTGGAACTAACACGGCGGTGCCATATCATTTTCATCACTACAACATTGGTAGCACAGTAGTAGTCACCTGACATGACCGCTGCTATGATGACACATGGGCAATACCACAGTTGTGGCCAATTTCTAAAAAGACATTCTGATTTCTTAGAACCCTTATTGTTGCATCACGTGGCCTAAACCGCAGCAATGATTGAATCTGAATTTTTGATGGAAATAGTGTCTTCTAGCAAAATTTTAAAGAAAAAAATAAACCACTCATAAATTGCAATTGTGGAAATAATTTTTGACTTAAAAAATTTGATAAAAACAATTTTTGTGTATTTCTGGTGGCAATTTTCACAAAACATTTTGTCAGTGGAAATTGCCATAATTTTTTTAAAGAAAAACAACAAAAATTTCACTTTTTTTAAATAAATTCTTCATTTATTCCTCACTTTATACTCTTCTCCACTAAACCTAGCAAACCCATTATGCATAGCTCAGCCACCGAACCTTCCAGAACTGTCTAAAATATTTAATCAGAAAATTGTTGGAAATTCATAAAAAGTGTAATAGCCCGCATTTTGAACTAGATAAATAAAAATTTTTGGGAGTCATTATAAGTTCAAATAAAAAACTATTTTCTTTGTAGCAAATATATGGTAGTGCTTTAATTACACTATTTCTTTCATAATTTGTTTGTACTGGTGCAAATTCTTAAGAAATTTGTACATATCAGTACAAATGAGGATTTTTTAACTAACAGGTGTCTATTTTACAAAAGATTTTTGTTGACCTCATTTTTGTATGAAGTCATCAGGACCAATCAAGACTACTGATTATTGATCCAAAGGTCATAATCATCCCCATCTGCAATCACCAAATAATCAATTATTCTGTTGTCAACATTTAGTTAACACTTTTAACACTTCAATCATTAACCCAATATATAATCAATATTTAATCAAGTTTACATTCATCAATCAACTTTTTAATTCATCCATTTCAAATAATTAGCCTGCTTTATGGGCATACCAAACCACATATGAAACTCCAACTCAATCTATGATGTGGAGGATTCTATCTCTTTGGAAGTACAACTACTTGCACTTAGAGTCATAGTAACTACAAGATTACTCATAACAGAATATTATACTCCAATTACAAGAGCTTGAAGGTTTGGAAGAGAATCATCTTAGGCTCATCAGAACCTAGAGTTGTATAAAGTTAAAATAATGCAGGCTCACAAAAAAATAGTTTGTTCAAGAACTTTCCAGGTACGTAATGAAAGTTTGTTAGGGATGTTAGGCCCCTTATGAACTGGCCATAGGCTAATAAAGAGAGAGGTGAATTGGAAAACAAGAATCTTTAAATCACAATACAAACCAAAACCAATATCACCACAATAAAAAACAAATGTGGAAATTAAATGCAAAAGTAATAAAGAAAGAACACATTTGATTTATAGTGGTTCGGTCAAACCTTGACCTACATCCACTTCTCGGAGGCACCCTCCGAGTATTGCACTAAACTAAGTGTCTCTTCTTTAGTCCTCACATCTAGGCAGAGAAGCCCTTACAAAATCACTTCCACCTTCCCCGATGCGATGGAGTCACCGGGTCCTTTGACACCAAAGAGATCTTTATCTTTGGTAAACTTCCCTTGAGACAAGCCTTGAATCCGACGGTATTCAGGTGTGAGCTTGCCGGAGCAACTGTGTGGAACCCCCTCCACACTCCCTTGAGTCCAACCCTCACAGGATCTTCTCCCTCTCTCAAACTCCACCCTTTCCTCACTCCCTTTCAAGCTCTCTCTTCAAGTTTTCCCCCAAAAGAATGAAGCTACAATGACTGTCAAAGACACTTACCAAGTGTCATGTCATAGCTTAAATAGAAGATCTCAAAACAAGCTCATTAATGCAAGTTCCCGACTATATCATCTAGGACGATACTAATATCATCTTGTACGATTAGTACAAAATAAGTCCAATCAGCTGGGATGATTTGAGATTACCAGAAGAAATTTGTTCATATCATCCAGGACGATAATATATCATCTTGGACAATCAGTACAAATTGTGGAATATCATCCCGAAAAAGACATGTCTGATGTACAATTGTCCAGCGTATCGTCCCAGATGATCCTGAGATCGTCCAAGATGATTTGATCATCCAATAAAGTCATAATTGCTTTCCTTAAATGCCAATTTAATTTTGGAAAAAATATCCTGGATCGTCCTGGACGATCCCCTGGACGTTGTCCAAAAATAAGTAATTTTTAAATAGATATGTCGGCAAATTCTCTCTGTTTTGAGCCTATCATCCTGGCCGATACAAAATTTTCGAGGACAATATTTTTTGCATAATGACGGTTGCTTTAATGAGGATGTCGTAATTAGGGTTTCTGCTTTTGAAGTGATCATCCAGGACGATATAAAATCATCCTGGACGATGTTACCAAAAATAGTAAACTCTAGGGAACAGTAAGAAATCTTCCAAGTTACAAAGCATTAGGAGCCACACCAAATACAATAGACTGAAGAAAGGAAAAAGGGTACAAACTGACTCAGCCTAGTCTAGCCAATCTTGAGCTGGTTCCAAATTGCAGTCTGATCGTGTCGACCTGAAATATCAGTAGATAAGGCAATCGTAGAGAACATATCATCAAAATCATAATAAAAGTGTTTGCAATAAGAGTGTTTTCTATCATCAAAATAATCATCCATGAAAATAGATCCACAACATTCTCCCCCTTTTTGATGATGGCAAACATTATGAATTGAATTTTCAAATAGGAAACATTTTCTCCTAATCTCCCCCTCACTAGAATAAAACTTTTAAAAAATAGGGGAGATAAAAAATTTTGTTTTTATTTTTTATTTTGAAAGAGAAAAAAGATACAAATACAACAACAATAATACATTCTCCTCCTTTGACATTATCAAAAGAGAATGGAGACAAACAATAAGAACAAAATATTTAAAAGATAAAAACAATCCCTAATCTAGTGAACATAACAAATATTCTTAAAATGAGAAAGTTATCTCTTGATTTTATTCAAAAACTTAGTGAGGAATGGATTGACAATGCATAATCCAGAAAAAGTAAGAAATTCATAAATTGTTAATCGAAGCTCAAGTTCTTTTAAAGGCTCTAAAAACTTTTTAATCCAATATCCAAATCAAGGAATAAATGGGAAAAAGAAACATTAATTTTTCAAAACTCATTTCATAAAACATATATAATAGAAGATCAATGCACGAATTGCTGAATCAGGAACCAAGATTTTCAAGCACATGTTTCGAACATATCAAGGATTTTCTTAGGCTTTTAGTAGTCTAAGAAAAAATAAGTATATTTTTTTGTGGGTTCATTTAATGCCCTTTATCACTTGAATGGCTCTTTGAGCATCTTTTAATTTTTAATACACTTTATGTATTTTTTTTCAATTTGGCGTCATTGCGCATCTTTTGGTTTGGCATCATTGGCCATTTTTTTTTCAAAAAATATGCTTTGTTTCTTATATTTTCAAAACTAAAGTAAACCCAAATTATTAACAACATGAACAACATGATTAACAAAATTTTAAGGTGGATTCAACAATCATGCAAAAGATTTCTATGCGATACAAAAGTATAGTGAGATAAAAAAAATTAGTTTCAAAATCCCATTTAAAATATGATGAAGATTTTGAATCAAAAGTAAAATAACCTTTTTAAGAAGAGAGAAAGAGAAACAAAATCATGAGTTCCCTTCCTCTGACTGCTTTTAGAGAAATCAATCACAACTTTCAAGAAAAATACAGGAGGTGGATTTTTTTTTTTTTTAAAAGCGATCGTGTGTGTTGATCAGAGAGAAACCCAAAAAAAATTACGAAAAAGAAAATAAAGAAAAACAAATAAAAAAATTTATAAAAATAAAAGATCAAACAAAACATGTAAACAAAAAAATACAAACAAAGGTTTAAGCCCATCTTGCTCCTGGTCCGATGCTTCAGAGACCAGGTCTGCCCAAGAAATTTTTTGCTTCTCATTTTTTGACCAATTTATAATTTGCTTTGCTTTAGCTTTTTCTTTTATAGGAAGAGTTCTCAAATTAGGGAACTAATTTCTCAAGAAGATACTTATGCTTTGGTTAGTTTTTTAATTTGCTTGACCAGTTATTACTTTTGTCACCAACTAAGCTACATCTTTCCGTATCTTCAGATTTTAGCACTATCATTTTACCTACATCCAAAAGTCTTTGACCCAAACTTTACTCGTAGGCAATGAGTGAGCCAATCAAAATATCAATAGAATATTCATTCAAATTTTTTGATTCACAAATAGCAATAACTTTAGCATCAAATTTATCTAATAGACAACGAAGAATTTTATTAACTTTTTAAAATTTGAAAATTCTTTACCTGAAGTATACAATGATGTCACGATTTGAATAAACCTACTATACATGTCTAAGATCGTTTCATAAGGTTTCATGGAAAACATTTCATAATCATGCATTAACACATTGAACTTGGATTGCTAGATTTCACTAGTGCCTTCGTATATGGTGTGTAGTTTATCCTAAATTTTCTTTAGAATTTAAAACACAGAAAAGTAATTTAATGATTTTGCATTCAATTGAGCATTGAGTTGTTCATCTCTATTCCATTGACTAAAAGGAATGTCAATTTTAATTCCATCTAAAACATGTAACGGTAATGAATAACCAGTTAAAATTATATGCTACATGCGAAAATCAATTGACGGCAAGAAAGTAGTCATGCGAATTTTCCAAAAATCAAAAGTAATATTTTAAAATAAAGGTGGTCTGGTGATTGAATAGCCTTCTGCAATATTATGATTTGAAAAATTAATCATGGATAAAAATTCAAAAGCTTTTAAAAACTAGATTTTATGAATACAGCTCTGATACAACTTGAAAGTTCATTAGTGATGTTAGGCCCCTTATGAACTGGCCCAATGCTAATAAAGAGATAGGTGAATTGGAAAAGAAGAATCTTTAAATCACAACACAAACCAAAACCAATATCACCACAATAAAAATCAAATGTGGAAATTAAATGGGAAAGTAATAAAGAAAGGACACACCTGATTTATAGTGGTTCGGTCAAACCTTGACCTATGTCCACTCCTCGGAGGCACCCTCCGAGTATTGCACTAAACTAAGTATCTCTCCTTTAGCCCCCACAGCTAGGCGGAGAAGCCCTTACAAAATCACTTCCACCTTCCCCAGTGCATCGGAGTTGCCGGGTCCTTTGACACTAAAGAGATCTTCTTCTTTGGTGAACTTCCCTTGAGATAAGCCTTGAATCTAATGGTATTCAGGTGCAAGCTTGTCGTAGCAACCATGTGGAACCCCCTCCACACTCCCTTGAGTACCCCCTCTCAAGATCTTCTCCCTCTCTCAAACTCCACCCTTTCCTCACTCCCTTTCAAGCTCTCTTTTCAAGTTTCCCCCAAAAGAACAAAGCTACAATGGCTACCAAAGACACTTACCATGTTTCATGTCAGAGCTTAAATAGAAGATCTCAAAACGAGCTCATTAATGCAAGTTACCAACTTTATCATCCAGGACGATACTAATATCGTCCTGTATGATCAATGCAAAATAAGCCCAATTAGCCGGGACAATTTGAGACGATCAGAAGAAATTTTTTCATATCATTCAGGATGATAATATATCTTCTTGGATGATCAGTACAAATTATGGAATATCATCCTGAACTTCGCCTTAAAAAGAGCTGTCCGATGTCCAATCATCCAGCGTATCATTCCGGACGATCCTGAGATCGTCCAGGATGATTTGATCATCCAATCAAGTCATAATTGCTTTCCTTAAATGCCAGATTAATTTTGGAAAAAATTGTCCTGGACGTTATTTTATAGTCATTGACGATGTCCAAAAATAAGTAATTACTAAATAGATCTGGCTGTTGATTCTTTCTGTTTTGAGCCTATCATCCTGCCCGATACAAAATCGTCCAGGACGATGTTTTTTGCATAATGACAACTATAATGAGGATGCCCTAATTAGGATTTCTGCTTTTGAACCGATTGTCCAGGACGATATAAAATCATCCCGGATGATGTTACCAAAAATAGTAAACTCTAGGGAACAGTCAGAAATCTTTCAAGTTACAAAGCGTCAGGAGCTACACCAAATACAATAGACTCATGAAAGGAAAAAGGGTACAACTTGACTTAGACCTAGTCTACCCAATCTTGAGGTAGTTTCAAATTGCAGTCTGATAGTGTGGACCTAAAATGTCAATAAATAAAGCATTCATAGAGAACATATCATCAAAATCATAATAAGAGTGTTTGTAATAAGAGTGTTTGCTATCATCAAAATCATCATCCATGAAAATAGATCCATAACAGGTGACTTGGTGCTAGTTCTTTGAAGACCTATCTTTCCTCATCATATGATAGGTAGTAAGTTCGATCCAACATGGGAAGGTCCATTTTTTGTAAAGAAATTTTAATAAGGAAGATCTTATTAGCTAATTGATTGTAAAGGAGATCATCATATATTACCTATCAACATACAATATCTCAAGAAGTATTATAATTGTTGATGTACTATAAGAATTTTGTAATAAAAAAAATGTTGAAGTTTAAATTTCTAATAATGTTGATGCTATATAATGTAAATTAGGTCCAAATGACAAAATAAAGAAACTAAGCCCATAGGGTTTAGAGGTGTTAGTTTTAAATCTACTCATTCGAGAATCGATCTCCTATCCGAGCTTTCTACTTTATTTAGAAATCAATATTCAACTCAAAGTTTAAATTCACTTTTTTGGATAATTAATCTATCAGTTAGGTTCTTAATCAAGTCATTTAGGAATCGACCTCCTATCTTAGTATTTTGCTTTGTATTGAAATTGATCTTTTGGTCAAAGTTTAAATTCATCTTTCTGATAATTGATCTATCAATCATGTTGTAAATCCACTCATTTGGGAATCAAACTCCCACCTGAGTATTCAGCTTTGCCTGGAAATAGATATTCTAGTCAGAGTTTTAATTCACCTTTCTGATAATTGATCTATCATTAGGTTCTAAATTCACTCATTCATGAATCGATCTCTCATTTAAGTATTCAACTTTGTATGGAAATCAATCTTCTAGTAAAAGTTTAAATTTAACTTTTTGATAATCAATCTATCAGACAAGTTTTAAATCCACTCATTTGGGAATCAATCTCACATATGAGTATTCTGCTTTATTCATAAATTGATCTTCTAGTCAAAGTATGAATTTACCTTTCCAATAATCAATCTATATGTAAGGTTCCAAATTCACCTGTTTAGGAATCGATCTCCTACTTGAGTATTCAACTTTATCTAAAAATTTATCTTCCAATCAATGTTTAAATTTACTTTTTTAATAATTGATCCATTGATTAGGTTCTAAATTCACTCATTTGGGAATTGATCTGCCATATAAGTATCCACCTTTACTTGGGAATTGATTTCCCATTTAAATTTTAATTGTCCCTCTCTGACATTTGATATCTCAATTAGGTCTTGCATATGCTTGATTAAAAAGTGATCTTTCAATCAAACTTTATATCTCTAAATTATGTTGATCACTTTGGTTAACACAAACATGTGTGGTTTATCTTTTGTATTCATCACACCTATTAGGGGCCCATTTATAGAAATCATTTTTTATGAGTTCATAAGGACCTAACCTCTCCTAATTATTCCAATAATCCCTAACTATCAATCTTCCAACAACCAATCATTTAGCTGTCAACTTTCAGTTAACACATTGAACACCTCAATCATCAACACAATATATAATTAATCTTCATTTTAGTTCATAGTCATCAATAAACTTTTATTCAATCCATATTTCAAATAATCACTTTGCACTTCAAGCATTCATCTACACTCCAGTTGCTTGCAATTAATAAATCAATCCAATATTTAATTATCAAGCTTTAATCATTAGAATAGTTACAGCTTTACACTAGCTTTCTAACCTCAGTCATAATCAGTATCACTTCAGTAGGATCCCTACACATATAATTTAGTATCACCGACCTTCTAAGTTAATGATTAATCAAGATGATCAATTGAGATAGCTAAGGCTAGCTCATTTAATAATCAACATCAATCACACCTCCAACTCAATACCAAATGAACTTTGAAATTTATTAAACTTCCTAGAACATATTTCCTAGTGACTTGAGCTTAATTGATTGTTCTATCATAGTCACCAGTTTACTTCGTCAACTAGATAATTTATGGCTCAAACTTGACCCATATAGGCCCATTCATTGCATTCATTCAAGCCAACCTATCAAACTAATTAACATCATTAAATTGCATGTTTTGAACAACTCCAAGCCTACCATGAGTCAAACTCTAGTTAGTTAGATCAGGTCAACCCATTAGATTTGGTCAAACCCTTATATGCATCGATCCTTTCTTTTAAACATCAAGTTCATGGCTTTAAACCTATTGGAATTCACTCAGCATGTGCCCTCACACTTTCCCAAGTCCACATTAGCTATTGTTGATTGTCTGACCAATAAAACAATTAACAAGCCTCCTAAAATGCTTGAAATGGACAAACCACTTGATCAAACCCATTTCAATCCATGTTAAACCATTCCAACTGTTCAAACCCTTTCTAAAAGCATTTTAAACATCACCTATATAAATTATAAGCTTTGGATTATCCCTAAACATGCTAAGCCAATCCCATGTGTACATGTGAAGACAAAAAACCCTTTCCAACTCATTATCTTTGGTATTTTTGTTTGTCCTTCCCTTCTAACTACTTAAGGAAACTTGTCACTCATCCTAGAATGCACAAAAAACAATATTAATCTTCCAATTAGCCTAGGATTTTTTTAATTGAGCTCAATGGGTAAAACTCTCATTCTAACTTCCATTATCACTCATTACCTCCAAGCACTTGCTCTTAATTTGTTTTGGTTCCTCATACATCTCGCATAACTTCTCTAAGTTAAATCTAACCGATGAAAGCTTATTGGTAGTGGCTCTCCGAAGGTAATGGATTGAAGTCCATCTAAGGCCTAGAGCTAATGATCCATACTAGACCAGCTGTCATGGCCTTTTAGAAATTTGATTTACACTTCTCAAAAAGAAAAAAAAAAAAAAAACCCTAAGCCTGACCTTTGAGATTGATTGGATTTTGGTAAAAGTTATACCCTAGCTTATAATTGTAAGGATTAATTTGCTTTCCATAAAGTTCTTTTCAAATCAGAAAACACCTCACCATTATTCATTTAATCATCCTCGAGCTTTGTTTAAACTCTCATAAAGATTTGTTGAGTATTTGAAAGAATGATCTAATCTTTATCATTAGGATTTTGGATATATTTTGCATGAACTATATGAAATTTGGGCCACATTCCGCGTCTTACCTAAGCATCGCTAGTCACATATCCTCTTGGATCTCCATCATACAAGATCTGCACCATTGATTCAATACCATGGATGATCTAATGGTGCATGACAGCTACTGATGCAGCTAAGTAGAATATGCATGCATCGCCGTTGCATTTCCATGATTGCTATGTTGCAATCCTTAGCATTAAATGTTACCGTGGCCTTCGCTGCTGCAGTTTTTAATCCACCAGTTGGATGCAGATGTGCGGCTCGCAGCTGGGGGTGGCTTAGTATTAAAATAAAATCTAATTTTAAATTACAAAATATAATTTTTACTTTAAATAATTCAAAAAAAAAAATCACTTCTTAATGGATTTTTGTGACTTAAAAAGCCATGGATTTATAATTGAAATATCTTTTAAAAATAGTTTCATAGTAAATAAATAAATATTTTTAAAATTCCAATTATTTAATTTTTAATTTTTGAATTAGTAATAAAGTAAATTAAAATCTAAATGATTTGAAACTTTGGGAAAACTTTTTTTAACCTATCTCTGATCTTCCATAAAATTTTCAAATTTATTGAAGTTTTAATTTAATTATAATTAATTTTCTAATCCCAAGGGTTATGATTTGACTCTTTACTTTGAAAATTAATTATATTTATATCTTAAATCCCTAACATCACTACAGGAAAAACTCCAAAAATCAGTGGTTTTTTCCGTCATTTAGCATGTCTAAACCTGCGGTTTTTTTTTTATCACCGGCGGTTTCTCGGCGGCATAAAGGCCGTTGGTAAAAATCGCGTAGGAAACCCTTACCGGCGGCCTTTTACGGGCGGTTTTTTTTAGCCGGCGGTTTTTCGGTGGTACATACCGCCGGTGACGATCGGATTTGTAATCGACGGCATTTCGGCCGTTAAGCCTCCGAATAATTTACAGACGGCTAACCGGCGGTCACCTTACCGATGGTAAGCCGGCGGTTAAAGCTGGCGTCGTGTGTTCGCTCAACCACCGACAAGCGTCGGTACACCGCTGTTATAATTTCTGGCGGTTGCACTGATGGTTACAAGACCGATGCTAATACCGGCGGTCGGTCATTACGAAACCCCCGGGTAGGCCGCCGGTATTAGTCGGCGGTCGCTCCGCCGGGCGAACCGCCGGTAGTACCGACGGTTAAAGAACCGCCGGTAAATGGTGTTTTTCCTGTAGTGCATCTATTTAAGTAGCCTATGAAATAAGTAAACAGAGCTTTATGGATGAAAAATACAAGTATATGAATTTGTTGGTTATTTGGAGAGAAATCTCAACATTGATATTTGTTAATTTCCTTCAATTATTCTTAAAACACTCAATGAATTATAACTAAAATTATTCAAGTGGGGATGTAATTTATTCATTTCTCTTAGACTTAGTTCACATGATTGTTTGATGTGGTATGATTAATTACATATGTGCAAAGGGTTAGAGATAATGATTATAAGCCTATATAACCTATAGACAATTTAGGAACAATAATTAAGTATTGGTCTTAGCTAACATAGGTGATTATAGGATTCACCATACACATCCTATTTGGATGAAACATTAAACATAGACAATTTAGTGTCATACACTCATGTTTGATTAAAAAGTTGTTAGTGGATTTTTTAAAACTTTATTTTTTTTAGGAGAATTGTATTTTTTGAAGTTTTAGTTTTGAAATTGAACACATATGAATGATATATCACCTTGGGAGGCAAACATATCATTCCCTAATGGGTTTAAATTACAAAACTTTGAATTTATCCTGATTATTAAAGCCAAACTTAGGAAATACAACATATGATCCTAAAGGATCAAAGTTATGTTGGATCGAGTGTTAGACTATAATAATTTGAATAAGATATCATTAATTTTGCAATCAAAATTATGATAATAAAATGATATATCTTCCAAAATAAGAAAATAACATTCACTATCAATTATTTGAATATGATGAAAATGATCATTAAATTTGATTTTCCCAAAGAGAATTATTTGGGTATTTTTTAAAAACATGATTTTAAAAAATTGATCTAGGTTCTTAATTCTCCTATGAGTGTAAGCCCTCATAGGTAATTACATCATAGGAAACCAAAGTTTTCTATGAAGACCCTCGATTAAAATAATCATAGAAATTTTATTTAAGATTTTGAGGCTTGATGTCAAAGGAAGCGAGGTTGGAAATTCAACAGGAATTAGATCAAAGTGAAAGACTTATTTTTGGATGCCAAAGGAAGAAAAGTAAGAGGTGTTTGGGATTCTAAAATAATTCTAAAACTCTTTAATCAACCTTATGTCTTGGGCTTAAATTTTGATTGAAAGAGATTTAAGTTTGAATTATTAATTTTAGTTGAAGGTTGAGATTTAATTCCTAGAGGTTGAGGTCTTATAGCCTGAGCCTGCCTAAGAACCTAAGTCTAAATTTGGTACTGAAAATTAGTTACCTGAACCTAGCTAATATAATGAAGGATATAGACTTACCTGGCCATGATTGGGGAGCTCGCTAACCACCAAGGCACTTTAAAACCATGAGTTTGGTCACTTATGAAAGAGTGGGCAAGGAAAATTTTTAATTATATTTATGGAATTAGACCTGACATTTAGAGCATATCCTAGTTGGTCCCTTGACTTATGTTGGATAATATTAAACTAAAAATATAGTATAATTAAGTTTTAGACTCATTTAAATTTATTTCTAATGCGATGGATGCAAATTGACTAGATTAAAATCATAAACCATATATGAAGTACTCTTAAAATTAGGCTTAGAAAATATTTTTTTATTCTAAGGAATACACAACTTCCTCTCGATAGGATTGCAACTTGATAGGTCATATAGCCTGCTAGAACTCGATGGCAGGGAGGTGCTTAACAAGGCAGAGGAAAATTAATATGAATGCATGAAAAACCCTCAACGAGCCTAAGCTTACTTCTTAATGTCGTTAGAGGTTCTATGTGAGCTTAAATTTTTTAATTTTATTAAAAAAAAAACAAAATTTTTATTTTTACCCTCATGAGGCTCCGATTGAGTTCCAGGCAAAATCAAAGATTGACATGTAAAATTGCTTAAAAAAACTGCTAAGAGCTTGTAATACTAATCACAAAGCAAGTATAATAACTAAAAAATCAACTTAGTTAAATTAATATTTAAAATAAAAGTCCATATAGTAATTACCACTTAATATTATAACTTAGGGTCTACAAGAAAAGTAAAGTGGTCGGGAACCACTGACAATAAGACTGCATTTTTAATCCTAAGACACAAGTGACTTTGAGAACGAGTTTTCTTATTCATCACATCTTCATATTATATTCCTAGATTCATCAGGTATGTATATCCAAATAAAAAGAAACTCTCCCATAAGGGGTGTTCTCCATTATCTTTGGATATTTAAAAGAATTCTAATCATAATCTTAAATGAAGAGGGACACTTTCATAAGGGAAGTCACCCTTCTCTTTGAATTTCATATTAGACTCATGTCCCATCTCAAATATCACTTAATAATTTACAACTCAATAAACTTGAATTATATTTAATGAAAATTAAAAAATCTAGACTCAACAACTGATAGGGTTATCCTAAGAAATTGAGTTTAAATAATCCCAAGCATGCTATTTTAATTTAAAAAGAGGACTTAGCATTTCTGAAGTACCTTCAAAAATTTGTTAATTGGAAAGCTTAATTTTTATTTGCCCCCTTGAATTTTTATGCCCTGTATGCGCATGACCAACTGCATAAGATTGAATTAACAAATAAATCATCCCTAACCTAGTAGTAATCTAACAGACAATTAATTATATCATAAAGCATATGAAATTAAATAAATAAACAATCAATCTGAACTATCAGCTTGTATACAATATAAATTAGGGAAAACCTAGCACACAATAAAAATGTAAATACGGGCCTAGCCTAAGACTAGAGTTGGTTGTCCTAGATAACTATTTAATAAATATAAGATAGGCTGAAGTGTGTGAGGTAGGCTGTGTGGTTTAGATATATCCTATATAAGGCAAGTAGTTAGAGTTAATTGATTTTCTAGTTTGCTGAAAGGATTAGGAAAAATTTAATTAAAGTTTACTTATTAATAATTTAAAATTAATTTTAAAATTAATTTTTAATATTAATTGGCTAACACCTTTGTTGGGGCCATGAATTTTATTTCACCTTCTTTCGGCTAAGTTAAAAACCTCATAGGCTTAGGTTAGCAGTTGGTATCCAACATAATTAAGAGAATTAACTTGATTAGTGTTTGAATGTTGATGAATTTTAATTAAAATTGAATTGTTTATATTTTTGAAGTTAGATTTAGGTTTTCTAGATGTTTAAATGATTTTTGAATTTTTGGAATTTTCTAAATTATTTTAATAATTTAATTAAGATATCAAAATTTGAATTTAGATTAAGATTGATTTTGGATAATCAATATTTTTATTATATAAATGGGCTTAAGATGATTAAATAGACTAGAAGTTTATTGGATTTGGATTTTTTTACATTTAGTTATAAATTTTCGATGTTTTGACTTAAATTTTAACTCAAGGTTGACCAAATATTTTACTTTTTGAATTTGAATTATTTCTAGTGCTTTGATATTTTTAATAAATATTAGACGCCAAATGGAGTCCATTGCCTTTACTTTTATGTAATTTAAATTTTTAAAAATTAGATATGATTTTTAGAAGTTTGATATTTATTTGAATTATTAAATTGATTTAATTAAAGGGCTTTTAATGATTTGAATTTAATTTTAAGTTAATTAAATTTTGGCTTAATGAATTAAAAAAAAATCAATGAGCTCCTGTCCTAGAGTAGGTAGTGTCACTATATTTAAGTATTTTGAAGTTCATCCCTGTTGGATGTATGTATGAATCTTAAGTTTTGACCAAGTTCACTAAGACATAACCTTAATTATTGTCCTTAAGTGCCACTAAGTTATGGGATGAAAATCAAGTTCCTCTAACCCTTATACATAAATATGATTAAAAACAAACCATAAAATTTTGCAATCTAAATCTGATGGAAGGAATTAGGATGAATTATCATAATTAATAATCATCTGATAATAACTATTAGCTTAGATAATTTATCCTCAGGATATGCATGAATGAAGTTTATATAAATGTGAAAAGATGCCTTATAAGATTTTAAGATGAATATTAAGTCTTTAATCAATAATCCAAACATAATCATCTCTAAATAATCTAAGAATTAATATTCATCTTCTTTTATTGAGTAGAAATTATTAAGTATCTATGTGGCTTTAGATTGAGATAGTTATATCAGTAAATATAATTCATAATGATTTTCTAAATATATAGCTCAAATAATAGGCTATACAATTATAACTTCATTTATAATTGAAATTAAGGTCTAATAATTCCCCAAAAATTAGAGATGGTGCATCATATCTCAAATATCATGCCTCTTAAATTTAGATTTAAACATATCTTTATTTAAAGTATAATTAAATATATTTAAGAATATATATAGTTAAAATTATAAAGAATATAATGAAAATTTGGATTTTATTTTATTTTTAGAAAATAGGAAATTTAATTCCAAGAAGAACAAGTGGTTATATTTTAAAAATGATTGAATATTTTTTTTAAATCATTTTTTGAATTTTCTATAATTAAAAAAGCATTAAAATAGCTGGTTTAAATAGGATTTACACAGTTGGCAGCGACCTTCCAACACGGCAGCCAGCGAGTGCGCCATGAGGAAGGTAGTGGTCAGCTGAAGTGGATCACTTAACCGAGTTAGCAACAAAATCCAACCATTTGATCTCACAGCTTTAATCTAATGGTGGTTAGAGGATCTGGTGGTTAAACTCATTTAAGAAAGAGTAGATGACAACCAAGGAATGCCATGGTTTGGAATGAATGAATGCGATTGTGCTGAATGAATCCATTCATTCTTCTATTTGAGTAAATCAAATTGAGTGAATAAAATGACCAGACCATGGCCATTAAAATCGAACAAATTAAATCAATGACCATGATTTCACTTTACTCACTTGATTGTCATAAAACCCTAGTTTTTAGTTTTGTTTTAAATTCTTTACAAACACCTTTAAATGGCATGATAAGTGAGATTACTATAGAATAGGATTACAAAAACCATGGGGATAGTTTTTAAAGCTTAGAGTTAAATCCCTATAGGCTAATTTAGGAACCTATATAAACTCTATGGCTAGAAGAATACCTTCACACAAGTGATCTTAGCAGGTGATTAAGAGCTCTTTCTTCTCATTGAAGTATCCTCTACAGTTTTGTGGAAGACTCCAAACTTGGATATTAGTTAAATGATGAGTTTTGTTGTCTGGCATGGAGTTGGCTTTGGATCTCCATCAATCTTGCCACCTAAATCCACTAAAAAATAGGGAATCACTTAGGGAATAGAGAGAAACCATTGGGATTACAAAACAAAATCCTAGAGAGTCCGGGAATCAATTGGAGTGAAAATTTTTTGTTGAATGAATGTTTTCCATCCTCTTCGCCTATTTAGGTTGGAGCCAAAATGAAGGGTCTGGATCAATTAGGGGAATGCTCTTGAAGCTAGAGTGTAGAGGAAGTGGCCGTAATAGCTTGAATGGACAATGGGGTTGACTTGATGTGGGGAGGACCACCTAGATTGGTTGGGTTAAGCCATGGGTTTGGCTCGGGTCAAAGGATGCTTAAAAAAGTTCTAGACTTATTTTGAGTCAGGCTAGATGAGCTAGAGTGAAATTTGGAGGGTCAAGCTATGTTAAAACGAGCTTTGACAAAACAAGCTCTCCTTATTTTTTGTTGACCTTTTGAACAGTCAAAGGGGTCAAGGAAGATGAGATGGAGTTTAGGGAATATATATAAGGTTTTAGAATGATATGAAAGAGGTTTTAATTCATTGATTAAGGTTTGAAGGTGGACTCAGTAAATCAAGGAGATTTAGTCATTTTGACTACTTTAACTAGTCAAACTTAATCAAAATGGCTAGGTTATATTGTGACAGCCATTCGAAGGTTAAATGGAATGAAGTATAAAGAGTTAAAGTTGAGATATGGGTACTTAAATAAATGTTCAAAGGAATATAGGGGTTTGACCACCCATAATTGCTTGACAAAGTTAAAATCACTATTTATTGGCTTGAAACATGTATGGGAGTATTTGAGCCATGATTTGAATTGGTATTGATGGTTTAAAAGGGTTGATTCAAAAATATATGATGATTGGATTCAAAAGGGTTAAGCTGACTAAGTTTAAACTCAATTGACTAGGTTAACTTCTGACTAGGTCAGGGGTCCAATCAGGCCAAATCACTTGGGCATGTGATTTCAAGATAGAGTAGAATAGGATTTCATGTAATACAATCAATAATTTTTATTTTCTTGAGTCAGAGAGAGTATGATTGTAAGTGGGTTGTGTATACACACATAGGGGGAGAGAGTTAAAATTTAAATTGAATTTTTTTACCATATTCATACTGTATAATGTTAGCTTGTATAGAAGATTAATAGAGTACAAAATAAGCATTGTACTAGATCAACTATAAAATTTTTAATAATTAGTATAGATGATCTAAATATCATATAGATGACTAACAATATACAAAATAAGCTTCGTACCAGATCATCTAAGCAAATTTTAAATATTCAAACAGATGATCAAAATATCATACAAATAATTGATAATTTACGAAATAAGCTTCATTCTAGATCATCTAGATAAATTTTAACTATTCATGCAGACAATCTGAATATGATATAAATGACTACTAGTGTATAAAATAAGCTTCATACCAGATCATCCAGACAAACTTTATCTTTTTGTACAGATGATATGTAAATCATATAGATGATTGATAGTGTACAAAATAATGTTCATACCAAATCATCCCATAAGTTTTGAATTGTTTGTATACATGATCCACAATCGTATTGTATGATCTGACTTATTTTTACTTTGAAAACCCAGTTTATGGATGATTTTTTATGTGTTTCCTATATATTGAGTCTTAGAAACTAATTTAGAGATCTATTGGATGTGAAATTCTCTTAAGAGTGTAAAAAGGGAGTGATTAGGAGTTGAGAGTGAGAGATCTTGCAAGAGGAAATTTTAAGGGATTCACAAGAATGCCCAAAGGTGAGGAACTCTTAGTTATTTTTTAAAGAGAGGATGAAAAATGATGGTGGTACTCTGCCTTCAATACGAGGGTGAAATAGGATATAGTTCTCTACCGCACTAGGTTGGTGAAAGTGAGGTTTTGTAAGGGCTTCTCTTCCTTGTTGTGTGAGAAAAATGAGAGTTAGTTTTGTTTAGTATAATACCTAGAAAAGGAGTCTCTAGGGAGCGAACGTAGGTCTAGTTGTATCGAACAATTATAAAATTTAGTGTTCTTCTATTCTTTTACTTTTTCACTATATTTTTATTTTCTACACTTTATAATTATTGTGGTTAAAAAATATTTTATGAAAATCTATTTCTATGAACAATCACATTTTTTAAAAATTTCTAAGAGATTTTTTAAATTATTAATTCACCCCCCTCTTGGTTAGTCTTGGGACAGTGCTATTAGATCTAACAACCTGCTGAAACTTTCCAGTGGTATCAAAGCAGATTTCAATTATTATGGTTTAGATAACCTTTTTGGAAAAATGATCATGGCTACTTATGGAAATCAGAACACTCCTGAAGGATATTCAATCACTAGACCACCACTATTTAATAATATTTCTTTTGAATTTTGGAAAACTCATGTCTACTTTTCTGCAATCACTTAACTATCGTATATGGATTTTGGTATAGAAAGGTTACAGTAGACCCACTATACTTATTGATGACATTAGGATTGAAACTCTGCTTACTAATTTGATAATAGAGAAAAAGACATAGCTTAGTTAAACACAAAATTTTTAAATAGTTTTTTCTGTACCTTGAAATCAAAGGACTACATGAGTGTTTTAACCTGCAAAACTGGGAAAAACATTTGTGATAGACTTTGCATAACATATGAAGGAACTAACGAGGTGAAACAATCAAGATTGAACATTTTATTACACAACTATGTGCTTTTTTGTATGAAATTGAATGAGTCAATCTCTAACATATATACATATTTTACTCAGATAATTAACTTATTACATGCTTTTGGTAGGGAAATAACAAATTTGGAAAAAAGTTAATGAAATCATACATTGTTTATCTACTACTTATGATGCGAAGATAACTGTCATAATTGAGTCAAAAGACCTAAATATATATTCTATTGATAATCTACTTAGATCATTGATTGCTTAAAAGAAAGGAGTGACTCAAAGATAGATTGATGCAGGTGACAAATAGAAGGAGAAGAATAACGCATTGAAAGTGGATGATTTCGAAAGTGATCAATCATTGGCTAAGGATGAGTAAATTTAAAAGTTTCTGAAGAAGAAAGCAATGGAGACGTTAGTAGTGGAATAAGGGTCTGCTCTATAAGAATGCAAAAATTTCTAATGATGTCATTTGCTATGAATACATAAAGACTTTACATATTAAAATCAACTGCTTGAATCTCAAAGCTAATTATGGTAAGGAAAAAGTTGAGGAGAAAACCAATGTTAGGAAGGGCAAGAAAAAACTATAGAGGGCTTTCTAGGTTGACTCAACATCATATTTCTCAGAAATAGAAGTACAAGGGGAAGTCATAAACCTGTGCTTAATGGTAGATAAACTTGATCATTCAGATCAAGAGGAGGTATGTGATTTATTATATGATCAATTATTTGACGTTTATGAGAAAATATATACTTCATATAGGAAAATCAAAGAACTGCATGCTAAATTAAACATATAATATTTAAATTTACTAAAATAGCATGAAATCCTTAGGAACGTTCATGCATCCATAGATAGTAACCACATGGCATTATTGGAAAATTTTGATGATTTGAATAAGAAACATGATTTATTGAAAACATCCTAAACTAATATTGAGAATGAATGTAATGTGTTTATAGCTGATGAAGATCAAAGAGAATATGAGTTGAAAGTTTACAATACAGTTTTAGAAAATGCAAAATCTTATCTTAAAGAAAAATTGAAAGCTTTTAGGGAAAATAAGACACCCCTTACACTTGAGCAATTTTATAATCCAAATTAGATGCGTACAATTTCAAATAGGAGAAGATGTTATAACTTATGTAGATTAGTAAATCCCTTTTCTGGTGTTAAATGCTTTACATATGGAATGATAGGACATATTTCTGAAACTTGCATAATTCATAATAGAACACATCTAGTGTGGAGACCTAAGATACATAATTTATTGTAATTTAAACATGTATATGGTTTTCCATTATCAAGAGGTGACACAAATTTATTTTAGTTCCCAAGTCTAACATTTGATAATTGTGTAGAAATGTGCTCATAGAAGCTCTCATGAGAGCATTTCATACATGGACACTGGATGTTTGAAATATATGGCTGGAGATACAACTCAATTCATATCACTCGAAGCCAAGAATTGAGGCAAACTGACATATGGAGACAATACCACTAGGAGAGTGGTAGGTACATGTATGATTGTCAACAAGAATAATTTTTTTATTAAGAATGTATTATTGGTTGAAGGCTTAAAACATAACTTGTTAAGTACTAATCAGCTTTATGATAAGGGTTTTGGCATTAAGTTTTTAGATATAAGCTGCATTATAAGCCAAAATGGAATTGATGTGTTGCATGGAAATAGGGGAACTATTGAATACATGCTTGATTTAAATTATGTTAAATCTTTTAATACTTTTTATCTCAAAACTATTACTGATAAATCATAATTATGATATAGAAGACTCTATCACGCAAGTATAAAAAATCTTAGCAAGATTAGACATAAAGAATTAGTTAGAAGATTACCCAAATTAGACTTCACTAAAGACCACCTATATGATGCATGTCAATTAGGAAAATAAGTGAAGTCCTCCTTTCATTCAATTAATGATCATAGAAGTAGCAAACCATTAGAAGTCATACATATGGATCTTTTTGGATGATTAGTACTGTAAGTTTAGTAGGGAAGTTATTGGGTACATAATTTTTGATGATTATTAAAGATTCACTTGGATTAGAATCTTATCACATAAGAGTGAATCATTTGATGATTTTAGAATATCTTTTTCTTGGATATAGAGAAATTTAGGTTGTAAAATTCATATAATTCAAAGTGATCACGAAGGATAATTTGAAAATGAAAAATTTGAAAATTTTTATAAAGAGCAAGGAATTGATCACAAGTTTTTAGCACCAAGGACCCCTCAGTCGAATGAGGTTATTAATGGTTAGAATAAAACTTTGATAGAAGCCATAAGAGCCATGTTGGCTGAATATTTACTTCTAAAATATTTTTAAGCTGAAATGATTAGTAGGACATATTATTTTCTAAATAGAATGAATATTAGATCTATGTTAAATAAGACACCCTATGAACTTCTTAAGGGAAGAAGAACTAACCTTTCACATTTACAAGTCTTTAGATGTAAAGTTTTCATTCATAGTAATGGTAAAAATCACTTAGGAAAATTTTATCCTAAGTCTAATGAAGGAATTTTTCTAGGATATTCTAGTGATGGCAAATCCTATAGAGTTTGTAAGAAGAACTTTCGTAGTTGAGGATTCCACACAAATTTTTTTTTGATGAATATGGTATTTCTGAAGAGCTAAGATTGGAATAAGAACATATTAAAGAGATCTCCTAAAGAATTGAAAAAACAAATCTTAAAGAGAATGTTGGAATAAAAATATATTACATAAAGAATAAAAATATTCTAAAATTCATCCTAAAGAATTTATTTTATGTGAACCAAGTGAAAGTGTTAAAAATAGGCATGGACTTAGCAAAGAAGTGAGCAACACATCTTTTATGTTAATGATTGAACCCACTAGTATAAATCAACCCTTTTGATGAATTTTGAATTTCTTCCATACAATAAGAATTGAATTAATTTGTTAGAAATAATGTTTAGGAATTGATTAAAAGGCCTAAAATAAAAGTGTTGTTGGAACTAAGTGGGTGTTAAAAAATAAATAAATGATTCAGGTGTAGTGGTAAGAAAAAGCAAGATTGGAGGCCAATGTGTATAATCAAATAGAATGAATTGATTTTGAAGAAACTTTTTCCGTAGTAGCCAAACTTGAAGCAATAAGAGTGCTACTAGTCTATGCCTATTTTAAATGATTTAAATTATTTCAAATGGATGTTAAGAGTACCTTTTTTAATGGGGTGATATAAAAGGATGTTTATGTTGAGCAACCTCCAGGTTTTAAAAATTCAAAATTTCCTAATCATGTGTTTAAATTAAAAAAAAAATATTATATGGACTAAAATAGACACCTAGGGCTTGATATGAGAGGCTAAGCACTTTCCTACTGGAAAGATCATTTGGTAAAGAAAGTGTGGATACCACTCACTTCTTAAAAAAGGTTGGAGAAGACATACTCATTATTTAAATATATGTTGATAATATCTTGTTAGGATCCACCAATAAAAATCTTTGTGATAATTTTTCAAAATAATGAGTAGTGAATTTGAAATGAGTTTGATGGGAGATAAGGGTTACTTTCTTGGTTTTAGTATAAAGAAGAAAGAGGCTGTAATATTTCTTAGCCAATCAAAGTATATTAAGGAGTTCCTCAAGAAATATGAAATGGATAAAGCTAAACTAGTGAGTACACCAATGAATTCCTTAGTGTAGTTGGATAAGGATTCTAAAGGAAAATCTGTTGATCAAAAGAAATTTAAAGGAATAATTGGATCATTACTTTTCTTAATTGCTAAAAGACCATATATCATATTGATTATTTGTGTGTGCTAGATTTCAAGCTATTCTAAAGGAATAATATTTGACTACTACTAAAAGAATTATGAGATATATTTTAGGAACTCAAAACTTAAGGATATGGTATCCTAGGCAGAGCTCTTTTTTTGAAATCATTGGATATTCTAATTTAAATTTTGTAAGATGTACGGTTAATCGTAAAAGTACTTCTAGAACTTGTCAATTCATTGAAACATTTTTAGTTTCCTGGTTTAGTAGAAAATAGATTTCAGTTGCCCTTTCTACTGTTGAAGTAGAATTTATAGCATTAGTAAGTTATGTGCCATAGGTTCTTTGGTTAAATTAATAAATTATTAGTTTAGGATTTTTAATTAGCGCTATTCCAATTTTTTATGATAATATTAGTGTCATATATATTTCAAAGAATCCTATTTAACACTCCAGAACCAAGCATATGGATATAAAACATCACTTCATTAGACACCATTTCACTAAAGGAGAAATTATGCTACATCATGTAGCTACTGATAATAAACTTGAAAAGTTTTTCACAAAATCACTAGCTTTTGAAACATTTAGCATCTTAAGAACCATATTAGGTGTGATTGATATTCATGCTTAAAAATTATAATTATGCAAATTAAATTTGTAATGTATTTCATATATGTTGATGTTTATGATTTGTTCTTTGTTTGTATTTTATTAATGTTTTATTATTCCTGTATTTTGTGTTTATTTTCCATTTGTATTATTTTTATTTTCATCTTTGTATCTCATGGATATTGGGTATTTATTTTTTGGAAAAGAGTTTTATTTATCATATCTTAAGTTACTTTTCCATTTGTATTGTATGAACCACTTTCATATTGTACAAATTCAATAGTCTGTATATGATATTTTTCATGAGTTGAGTAGAAAAAATGAGATTTTATAAGCATATCATACTATATGATGACATCATCATCTGTACCATCAGTTATTTTTTATTTGTACGAATGGGACAAGTTTTCTAATTATAATTATTTTCAAAGATCATATGTATGAAATCAAATTTCATCTGTACAATCTAGTTGTGAGATTGCATGTGGATGATCTCAACCATTTGCTATGAAAATTATTACTGATCATCCCAGACAAACACATGTTCATCTATTTGATCAATTTGGTCAAAAAGTCATACAATATGGCTCAAGAATTATGTAGTATAAAAAAGTCGTTTCATCACTTTAATTGTTTTGACTATTTCTATTTGTATGTAGAAAAATATTTTTTTCCAGTATGAACCTCATTTCTTACTATAAAAATGTTCCCGATTTTATTAAATTGAAGGCAATTCTTTGAATTTTTCCTCATCCCTTCTCTTTCAAACTTTCTTGTGCTCAATCTTTTAGAAAATGGGAAGCAGTAGGAAGTGCGTTAGACATTATAGGGGTTCTTCATCTCTGTCCAATTAACTAGATGAAAAAAATTTCTTTCTAGAGAGAATGAAGAAGCATACTAGCATTACTTCAAAGAAAAAATGATTCCATCTCATCTTCTTATTCAAGAAGACATCAACTTTTTGTAATGCCTATTTTTTCTTTTACCCAAAATGCTTTCATTCTCAAATTAATCCATACGTTTCATTCTAATACCTTATATTACTTTCATGCTAATCTTAGAATGTGACAGGACCACAAAATCATGTCTTCTTTTGATCTTCGCCAAAGGCTAAAGATAACTAGGGCAGATTTAGGCACATATTTACACCTTAGAACTAAGGGTTTAAGGGCACACACTATTACATCAAGAGATGAATTTGACTGGACTACCATAATTCAAACCATTAGAGGTGTACCTTAATTTAATCACTTACCTTGTGTGTATAATTTAAATCAAAATACTAGTTTCATCCAGCATGTGTTTAGAACTTCAATTAATTATAAAGCAGGTGATTGTATAAACCTTACTCCTTTGCTTTCTATAGTTACTTATCTTATAATGTTTAACACTCAAATTGATGAAGCCCATTTGATTCTGAACTACATCAATAAACTAACAAATAATAGACTTAATTCCACTAGAAGGATGAGAATATGGCTTTAGGACATCTAATTTTCTATATCCTTGAGAAGAAGTACAATTTGATTCATCATGATCCCCCAAACAATTTGCCAATCTACTTTACCAATGCTTCTTTCCATTATCTTTTTCATTAGCATTAGGGGGATAAGGGAGATAAGATGGGAGGAGAAGAAGAGGCTCCAGCACCTGCACCTGCACTTGCTCTAGGACATGAGCAGCATTTCTATTAAGAAATGGTCAAGCAATTTGATTGACTTGAGTATCACTTTGATAAATGATTTGATCATATTGAGACTCGCCTAGACTATCAGGATACCAGATATAATGAAGATATGGACTGGATTAGAGAACAGTTTGACTCGATTAACACTTAAGGAGTCACCATTAATAGTTACTTTATGATGTTCATCCCTCCTGAGCCTCCTCCAAATCAAGATCCTTCAGCATATTAGTTTTCATTTTTTTGGTAGTTGTTGTATGTTTTTGCTTTTTAGTTTTCATGTAATGGCATTTCAATGTTTGTGTTATGGTTTTAGTTGTATTTACATTATATCTTAAGTTTGTTTTTGTTAAAAAAAAAAAAAGAAATAGAATGATATTTGTCTTCTTTTGAAGTTAATCCTCTTGAATTGTTTTAAGTTTTTATAGAATAATAAAATATAATGGATCTATGGAATGAAATTTTAAAATATTTTTCTCTACAACTTAGGTTCGAAGCAAAATTTAATTTCTCAAAATTTTAAATTAAATTATGATTAGATGTAGATTAGAAGATCATCTTCATATTCTTATAGATAAATATTATATAGCTATAATTATTACAAAAGTGTTATCTTATTTTTAAATTTCTTATTCAATGTGTATATTTTTGTTAATTATTATATTTTGTGTTAAGATTTATTGATATTGGATAGACCAACAATGTAAAAATATGCACAAAGTGTGGCAAGCTTGAAAAGATGCACAAAATATGCTACAAGTTTAAAAGATGCATAATGTTCACCAAAAATGAAAAGAGGCATAAAATTAATCCAATCTGTAAAGAGACACAAAGCGTGCCAAAATTAAAAAAGATACACAACGTCACATATCAAAAGTATCATATAGTTCTTTTCTTTACCTCTCTATTTCTTATACAAATCCATACAATCAATAATAATCTCCACTATTTAATTGGAAACTAATTGATCTTTATTTCATCATTTTTTGCAATAATTATTTTATTTGATAAGTCTAGAATGAATAGTGAACCTTGTTGACTTTTTTTTATCTTAATTGTTCTTTGATCTAAAATATGAGACTTTCCTTTTGGCATAAGGGATGTTAATATTGCTTTGCAAAAGTTTAATATCCTCTTTTTCATCATCTATTAGATTTGTCAATATCAACTTACTTTAATAAGAGGTACATCCCTTTTTGCTATTGTCAAAATGGGAAGTCATTATTTATGGTTTGTTTGTTTCATTGAATTAATCATGAGTGTTTATTGTGTTTGGTGTGTGTGTGTTTTATTTTTAATTTGCTTTTTTTGTTTTTTAATTCATTTAGTTTGTTTTTGAATTCATTTTATTTTTTAAATTTTTTTTGGTCTTATGTTTTTTTAGTAATCCTTTATTTTTAATTGAGCGTTCATTGACGAAGAGCTTAGGAGAAAAATGACCTTTAATATTAATTCAAATAATAATAATTTTGTCATCATAAAAAAGGGGGAGATTATTACAACTCAAAAATCAAGACCGAGCTTTGTGTAATGTTATTTTTTGATGATAATAAAATATTATTATTATGATATTATTACTATTTTTACTATTATATATTGGATATATATTTGTTTGTTGTTATGTGTACAAACATTTCAGAGAAATCATACTTTGTACTGTTGAAGACTTCAAGATACAGTAAAATAGGATTTCATATAATGAAGTCAGTGTTTTTTATTTTCTTGAGTCTGAGAGAGTGTGACTGTAAATGAGTAACTGTGCACACACATGTAGGGGGAGAGAATTAAAATTATAATTGAAAATTTTTTTACCTTATTCACACTGTATGATGTGTATGAAATAAGCTTTGTTCTAGATCAGCATGACAAATTTTAACTGTTTGTATAAATGATCTAAATAACATGCAGATGAATGACAGCATATGAAAGAAGCTTTATACCAGATCATCCAGGTGAATTTTATTTGTTCGTACAAATGATCTAAATAATGTACAGATGATTGAAAGTGTACAAAATAAACTTCATAACATATCGTTCAGACAAATTTTAACTTTTCATACAGACGACTGATAGTGTGTAAAATAAGCTTAATATTAGATCATCCAGATGAACTTTAACTATTTCTACAGACGATCTATAAATCATATAGATGACTGATAGTATACAAAATAATGTTTGTACCAAATTGTCCTATAATTTTTAAATATTTTGTATAGACGATTCATGATCGCACTATATGATGGGACTCATTTTCACTTTCAAAATTCAATTTATGGATGGGTTTTTATGTATTTTCTATATAATAAGTCCTAGAAGTTGACTTAAAGGTGAGGATCTCTTAATTATTTTTCAAAACTCTATCTTACTTCTTTGAAGACTCTTGGAGACTATTGAGAGAAGATCTTCGTTGTAGATAAGGTACTCTACCTTCTTTAGTAGGGTGAAAAGGACGACGATACTCTACCTTCACTAGGAGGGTGAATAGGATGATGATACTTTGCCTTCACCATGAGGGTGAAAAAGGATGATGGTACTCTGCCTTCACCAGGAGTGTGAAAAAGGATGAAGGTTCTCTACCGCACTGGGTTAGTGGAAGAATTGTTTTGTAAGAGCTTCTCTACCTTACTGTGGGAGCAAAAAGAGAGTCACTTGTGTTTAGTGTAATACCTAGAGAAGGAGTATCCAGGGAGTGGACGTAGGTCTAGTTGGATCGAACCACTCTAAAATTTGGTGTTCATATGTTCTTTTACTTTTTACAATATTTTTATTTTCCACACTTAATTATTACTGTGGTTGAAAAATATTTTGTGAAAATCTATTTCTACAAACACTTGCATACTTCAGGATCATTGAGCAAAATTTCTTAAAATAATTTCAGAAATCCAAGAGATTTTTTAAATTACCAATTTACCCCCCTTCTTGGTTAGCCTTTGGATAATTCTATTAAGTCTAATAACCTACTCAAACTTTTAATTTGGATGTGGTTAGAGACTTTGGAGGGCTCTAAGGACAAAATCAATTGGATGACAAGTTTAGTGGAATAGACTGAAAATATTTAAAGATTTTAAAGCCTTTGGAAATAGATATAGTTTCTTAAGCTAGAGGTCTCAAAATTAACTTAAATTTGGATGGCATAACCTAAGGACATGTCTAATAAATATAAAATTAATAGATAATGATTTGGGGTTCATTAGAATGTTGATTAAAGTGTTTGAAAAATTATTGAAGGCTTTCAGGACATTGCTTTTTGGCCTTGAATTTTGGTCAGGATTTCTAGATTTGAATTGGGTTTGGATTTCAATGCCTGAATTTGAATTATTCAAGTCAATTACAATCAATTGAAAGAGTGTTATTAATGGGATAAGGTTAAAGCTAGATTGGAGAATGATTTAATGGCTAGATTGAGGTATTAAGATTATTCAAGGCATAGGTTGAAGTCTAGATTATGGTTTGAACTAAGATCTAGAATATAGTTTGGATTGAAGTCATAATTTGATTAACTTAAGATTCTAGAATAATTTGAGGTCAGGGTTGATCTAGATGCTCGATTGATCTAGGGACTAGATTAATCTTAGGGTTTGGATTAATCTAAAGCTTGAATATGTTGAATTTTAAATTAAAATCTACATGGTTGACATATTAAGTTCTGTCAACCATCAGATTGATGGTTAGAAATCTGGATGGGATCTTGTGATCTCATACAAAAATAAGGTCAACAACCCATTGATTAAATATAACATTTTATTAACATTAAATGATTTTAACAGAATGATTAATTAATTAACCTTTTATTAAGGGTTTAATTTTAATAAATTTTAATAAATCAACTAAAATTCACAAAAATACCAAATCCTCTTTATTCAATTTGAAATCAAACCTATAATTATTAAAAATTAAAAATTATAATTAGTTCATTTAAAAATAATTAATGATTAATACCTTTATTAAATATTAATATAAAAATTCATTAAGAATAAATTCCTAAAAAAAAAATAAATTTAAATAAAAAATAAAAATAAAATTTAGAAATTTAACATATATTATAAATAGAAATTTTAATTAGATTTTTTTCTTAATTCATGAAATAATTAATTTCTTAATTTAATTAATTAGATATAATAAATAAAATGTGAAAGAAAAACATTAAAATTTTAAATGAAATGAATAAAATTTACTAATTAAGATATTCAATTTTAAATAAATTATTTAGAAAAATTTTATTGAGAATTCATAATAATTAAGTAATAATAAGTTTAGAATAAATTAGAATTTTAAATTAGTAAAAAATATATTTTTTCAGTAAAATGTAGAAAAATTTAACAAAGTAAATGTAGAACATAAAAAGCAAAAGATTCAAATCCTAATTACATATCGAGGCTTCTGCTTAACAATTAAGTTTCACTTTGAGAGGTGTGTTGTAGCATTAAATTCGAACAACTAATACCACATGCTAAATCAACCTATCCCTTTGATGTAAAATGTTGATCCATTTGGAGGCACTGTAAAATAATTTAATTAAGGAATTTAGTAAATCTTAATTAACAAATTAAGGATTATATGCATCTCTGCGTAGCTTGTGCCGAGGATGGATGTATGTATATTTATACAACCCTTAATGAAACTCTTATAAATATATGAGCATACACCTTATGTTGACTCATTTGGAGAGCATATGTATTAGATTAAAGGGTCCCTTTCCATCCCTAATAAATGGTTAATAAATTATTAAAGCCTTGTATGGTATCTATCTAATATGGAATGATGCATTTCGATTTATAAGCCTTAGAAATTGTTTGTCAGTAGCCCTTACACTTTGTGGTTCTAGATAATCTAAAAGTTATTTATAAATTACATAATAACTCTAGCATTTACAATTCAATTAACATAATTCAAATATACTTAATTTGACTAAATAAATCTCATGCAGCCTAAAAAAGACATACAATACATAATGCAAGCAACTTAACATTAAACTCCTATAGGACAATATCAAAACTAAACAACCTCTCTCATTACACTTTATGGTTTGCTAGATAACAACTCAGTTTAAAGTTAGGTCGTGGTGTGAATTGTCTTGGATTAGCACACAATATTTGACCTATTTACTTTCTGAGTATTATGAAGTTTCATACATTTTACTTTATGTCAGCTGCACTTAGTGCTTGCGTTTACGGACAACAATATAAGCATTAGGGATATTCATAATATTCACTACAATCCACACACATCACACACAGCAACACACACATAAAAGTAGTACCTTGAAATGTGATAATGATAATATAAAGTGTATTCAAAAGTAGATTTGTAAATTAAGTACGAGTTGATATGATGCCAGTGTACTAAAAGAATCCAGAAAGGCATAAGCCAGTTGTCTTCACACCTCATTAAATATATATATATATTTATATATATATATTATTTAGAATGTATATATATTATTATATATTATATATAATTAGATACTATATATTATATATATATATATATATAGTATTATATATAATATATGGATGAATGGTTGTATTGTGTGTGGAGTATGTGTGTTAAATACAAATATATTTTATATAAAATCTAAAAGTATTTTGAAGAGATGATTGATACTTTCATATATTGAATGCAACTTGCTTATATACATAATTGTATTATAAGTTTATAATATAATCTTCACTTTAATCAAATATTTTCTTTTAAGAGATTTAATTGACTATATAGGCTTGCCTGTATTTGAACCCAAGATCCCAGTTTAAAA
Source organism: Dendrobium catenatum (assembly GCF_001605985.2). Lineage (NCBI taxonomy): Eukaryota > Viridiplantae > Streptophyta > Magnoliopsida > Asparagales > Orchidaceae > Dendrobium > Dendrobium catenatum. The sequence continues at coordinate 58,315 of NW_021319990.1, read as the reverse complement.
TAAACCCTCTTTTAGTTTGCTAAGAAAGGTGGAAAATACATGGACATTGATCAAACATATATTGAGTCTATTTCATATTCTAAATCATGGGTAAATGTAACAGTTATCCATGAAGATGGTTATGGCATTTCCTATGGAAAGTTTTGATAAACAAATAAAACCATTTATGTCCTTAATTTGATAATACAAGTGTTAGTTTATTCTTTAAAGTAATTAACAATAATTATGCAGATTTGATTAAAAAAATATTAAAGCAAATTGATTGGTAATAATTTCAACATTCAGTTAATTTTGTTGACAGTTTTATCTAAATTTTCTAAATAAAATAATATATTTTATGGATATTTTTCTATAATTTCTGAATTTCCAAAAATATTATATAAATTTTATACTTAAAGCTGAATAAGTTATATACTTATATTTATATTATATTATTACTTTACTAAAAAATATCTAAATCTATTTAATTACCTTCCCATTCAAGAAATCAAAGCCGGTGAAGAAAAAAAAGGAAAAATAGAAAAGAAAAGTGAAGGAAGGGAGAGGAAAGTTAGGATTTGAAGGCTATGGAGTAATTTTTGTTAGTCCATCTTGTTGCAAAAGTTAATCATCTCATTGTAAGAAATAGTTATCTAATCTATGATTTGATGATTTTGTATATTTTGTATTTTATTTATTTTTATTTAGCTTAAATTTATAAAAATTATGATACATGATTTTTAGTAAACTTTTATTGCATAACTTCTGGTACAAACTTTTGTTGCATAACTTTCATTACTTGATTTTTAGTTTAAACTTATAAAAATTTCTTTTTTATGAGATATATGTTGTCAATATGAGTATTTTAACTATAATATTTTAATCTTTTTACCAAAAAAATTGGAAGCTATAATTTTTTGATGTAAATTCTTAATATACAAATTTGGTGGCTTTTCTTATATTTTATGAATTTTAATATTTCCTACATGACATTGACAAAAAATATACCATGTCTATATAAGCAAGGAAGGCTAGATGGAAGGGTGGTTGTTAAAATAAAACATGAAGATATCCAAAAATTTGTTGACATTTAGGTCTAATTAAGATTGATACTCAACAGGGAAACAATTGGTGTTGATAGTTGGGCCTAGATTAAGATTGATGCATAATTGGAGAAATAATTAGGGTGAAAGAACAAAAGCACCACATTAATGTCATCGCTTTCGTTATAGCATTTACATAATAGTGCATTGAATTGATTCAAAGATATAACTAAATTAGTTATGGCATTAATATTGATACAATATAGCATATCATATTGACAAGACTGATTATAAGATAGTCCTATTTATTAGCTTTTCCTATAGTTTGATACAAAATTTTTTTATCGTTTGTTTTATAGTTTGATAGATTTATTTTAACTTCAATGATCATTTTGATTTGATTATTAATTTTTTAGATTTTATTTTTCTCATACTAATCGATGATTGATATTGGTTGCTAACATGAATTCAAGGATTATAATTTTAATGATAGCAAACAATTCTAACATTCCTATTTTCTTACTATGGTTATTATTGCATATCTATTTTGGTTTCCCTGCTTACTAATGTTTCAGGTCCACACGGTCAATAGCAGTTTATTCCAGCTCAAGATTGAGTAGATTATTATTGAGTCACTCTGTAATCGTACTTTAAGGGTTTTTTACCTTTTCTTGAGTCATATGTAATAAATTGGACCATGATGCTAAGTAACTTTGCACAAACACACTAAGGGGGAGAAATTCTATCTATTTTAGAGTTTTCCTTTTTTTATCATATCAAATGGGATGATCCAAAATCATCCTAAATGATCCAAAATCATGCAGGATGATTAGTTAAAAATAGAAACCCTAATTAGGGCATCCTGATTAAGGAAGTCAAATTAAGCAAATCATCTTGGAAGATTTTAACATTGTCCTAGAAGATAGGCTCAAATTACAAAGAATTAGTCGCGAACTCCTTTAGGTATGATTTTATTTTAAGAAATCATACAAGATGATCCCATATCGTTCTGGACAATTCATTGCAAGCATGTCTAAATTAATTAGGTGATTAAAAATGCAGTTAATGTTTGATTAAATCAATCATATTATCCTAGATGATCACAATAATGTCTTGAATAGTTAGTTATAAAAACCTTTTTCTTCTCCTTATCACCTGGATGAGCCAAACGATGTGATGGATAAAAATCCTTGATTTTGAACTAATCCTACAGGACGATTCAAGGATCATCTTGGATGAAATATTATATTTCTTCATCATCCAACATGTATGATTATGGATGAACCGAATATTATGCTGGATGATATATGGGGTTTTGAACTAATCGTACAGGATGATGTACCCATCATCCTGGATGATCAAAATAAATAAGGGTTCCAATCCTCCATCCCTCCTAGATTGTCCTGGTTGAAAGGACTGAAAATACACTGATCATCCTAGACGATCTATTGATCATCCTGAATGAACTATGATGGCTTATTACAATTTAGGGAAAATTTTAAGCCCTTCTTTATAGGATCTCTTGATTATTCAATTAGAAAACTTTTGCTGTTGTCCTGATCTTAGAAAGATTAGAGAAGGCTAGGGAGAGCTTGGGAGAAAGAGAGAGAGAGAGAGAGAGGATCTTATGAGGGGGAGTTTGTGAGGGTTTCATAAAGGTTTCTCTAAGAAAGGATTTGAGTCGTCTTCTCTAGTCATCATCTCTAGTTCCTTGGAGGATCTAGGGAGATCTTCTTCAGCAATCGATCAAGGTTCTTTGTCTGCTTCGGGAGGAAGCAAAAGGAGGTTGGGTTTTCTACTTCACCAGTGTTGGTGGAATGGAGTTTGTAAAGTCTTCTCCACCTTGCTATGGGAGCGAAAGAAGAGTCGCTGAGTTTTAGTGCAATACTCGGAAGAAAGGTTCTAAGGAGTGGATGTTGGTCAAGTTGACCAAACCACTATAAAATTTGATATTATCTTTCTTATTACGTTTATGTATTTTACTTTCCATACTTTACTTCATGTGAATGATCATATGTTTTAATATTTTAAAATATTTAAAAAGATCATGCTTTTTTTTTAAGAATTTTTTAAACTACCAATTCACCCCCCCCCCCCCAATTTACCCCCCCCCCCCCCCCTAGTTAGCCTCAGGCTAGTTCATAAGGGCTTAGAAACCCTGACAAACTTTCAAATGGTATCCGAGCGGGATTTATAAAATCTTATTTGTTTAAAACTTTAAAATTTTGATCCATGGCTAAGTTTGGAAATAGAAATATGAGAAAGGTTATTCAATCACTAGACCACCTCTGTTTTATAATATATATTTTGAAAAAAGGAAAGCTCACATGTCTATATTTTTATAATCTATAGATTATCGCATGTGGATGCTTGTTAAAGATGGTTATTCTGCACCAACACATGAAATCAATGGCATAAAAATTGAACTTTTGTTTACAAAATGGACTCTTGATGATAGGAATTTAGCATAACTTAATGCAAAATGTTTAAACTGCCTTTTCTATGCACTAAAATATGAAGATTACATGCGTGTCTCAAGTTGTACTACTGGTAAAGAAATATGATATATATTGTGTATTACTTATTACGGCACAATTGAAGTTAAGCAATGTAGATTGAATATTTTACTTTATGACTATGAACATTTTCACATGAAACCTAGTGAGTCAATATCTAAAATATATACTTGGTTTACACAAATTGTCACCTCCCTGTATGCCTTAGGAAGAGAGCTCACTAACTACGAGAAAGTTACTAAAATTTTGAGATTTTTTTCTTCTTCTTATGATTCTAAGATAACTGCTATTACTGAATCCAAGGATTTGAATACTTATTATATTAATAATTTACTTGGATCACTCATTTCTTACAAGCAAGAAATGAACCAAAGAAAACTTGATATAGGTGAGAAAAAGAAGGAGAAAACTATGGCACTGAAGGCTAATAATATGTATAGTGATTCTTCCGGGTCTGAAAGTGATAATGTTGCTTTAATCAATAGGTAATTCAAAATCTTTCTAAGGAAGAAATAGAAGCACCATAAAAAATGGAACAAAGGTAAGAGTAGCAAAAATTTTAAAGGTTGTTCTGATTTTTTTTGCTTTAAATGTAGGAAGCCAGGTCATATAAAAGTTGATTATCCTACACTTAAGGCTCATCCAAGAAAGGATAAGGGTGAGGAGAAACCCAAGTTGAGGAACGAGAAGAAGTGAATTTAAAAGACTTTTTCGGCAGATTCTGCATCTGACTCCCTTTAGACTGAAGTTGAGGAGGAGAAAATAAACTTGTGTTGATGGTATACGACCATCTTGGTCAGTCTGACCAAGAAGAGATATGTTAATTAACCAACAATAAATTATTTAATGTTTCTGAGAAAATATATTCATCATATAGGAAGTTTAAGAAATCACATGCTAGCTTGAAATTAGAAATTTTTAATCTTGCAAAAAGAGTGTGAAGTTTTACTTAAGCATCACTCTACACTTGATAGCAATCATATGAAACTATTAGATGAGTTTGATGAATTAAATAAATAACATGAATTATAAAAAGAATCCCACACTAAATTTGAAAATTATTTTAAAACATATATTGATGAATATGATATTAGGGAGCACTACTTGAAAGTTGATAATGTTGTTTTATAAAGTTCTAACTCATTTTTTAATGTTGAATTGAAAGGACTTGAGAAAAATAGGATTCTACCCACACCTGAACAATTTTTGAATCCAAATCTGAAGCCAAAAGTTTTGAAATCTAAGAAGAGACACTATAACCAAAATAAATTAGTAAACCCTTTTCCTGGTGTTAGATATTTTTCATATGGCATACTATGACACATCTCCAAGACTTACACTATTCACTATAATACACATTGGGTGTGAAAACCTAAATTGTATATTTCAAAGCATAACACACATGCATTGCATTCTTATTTCCATAAGAAAGGACCAAAACTTATTTGGGCTCATAAATATGATGCTTGATGTTTTTTTAGGTGTGCTCTCACCAAACACCTCGTGAGAGCATATGGTAACTGAACAATGGATGCTCATGACACATAATAGAGATTCCAATCAATTCATCTAGATAGAGGCCAGGGCTAGAGGCAAGGTCACTCTAAGAGATAACACCACCAGGAAAGTGGGAGGCATAGGTATAATTATAAACTCCAAGAACCTTTTGATTGAAAATATTTTACTTATTGATGGCTTGAAACATAACTTACTCAGCATCTATCGGCCTTATGATAAGGGCTTTATCATAAATGTTTTGTCAAACACATGCATCATTAGCTTTAATAATAATACTATTTTGCAGGAAAAAATTATTAACAAAGTTTACATACTATATTTAAATAACATTGAATGTTCTACTTCATTTAGCTTAAAAATTATTACTGATGAGTCTTGATTATGGAATAGGATGTTACTTCATACCAGTATGAAAACCCTTAGGAGAGTAACCCCAAAGGACTTAATTAATGGTGTCCCCAAGCTTAAATTCACCAAGGACGACCTGTGTGATGCCTGTAAACTAGGGACGCAAGTTCAATCCTATTTCCATTCCATTAAGGATATTATCACATCTAGACCTTTATAAGTAATTCATATGGATTTGTTTGGACAAATTAGAACTGTCAGCTTAGGGGAAAAAGTCTAGGGATTTGTGATTATTGATGACTACTCAATTTTCACTTGGATTAGATTTCCGTCACATAAAAGTGAGTCTTTTGATGAATTTAAATCATTCTCCACTTGGATTTAGAAAAAGCTAGGTTTTGAGATTTTAACCATTCATATTGACCATGGTAGAGAGTTTGAAAATATGAGATTTAGAACTTTTTATAAGGATCAAGGGATTAGTGACAACTTCTCAGCTCCTAGGACCCCTCAGCAAAATGGGATAGTAAGAAAGAACATGACCTTAGTTGAAGCTATTAGAGCCATGCTTGCTGAGTATTCACTTCCAAAATACTTTTTAATCGAAGTGGTAAACACAACTTTTTATGTGTTGAATATGATGAATTTTAGATTCAAATTGAATAAGACACCATATGAGATCATTAAGGGTAGGACACCTAGCCTTTCACACCTCTGTATCTATGGCTTTAAGGTTTTCATTCTTAATAATGAGAAATTACTCTTAGGAAAAATTTGACCCAAATTTTGATGGAGTGTTCTTAGGATATTCAAGTGTAGGGAAATCCTTTAGAGTGTTAATAAGAGGACATTGGTGGTGGAGGAGATTACTCATATTGTGTTTGATGAATATGATCTTAAAATATCTAGAGTTCAGGAAGAAGATGAAGTTGGAGAGATTACATAAGGAGTAGAAGATACAAATTTAAGGGAATGGGTAGAGCCTCAAAACACTGATTGAGTAGCTAAGATTACCCAAGGAGTAAAAACTATAAATCTAGAGGAAAGGGTATAACCTCAAAACACTTTGCTTAGAGATTGGAGGTATTCCTCGAGTCATCATAAAGAACTTATCTTAGGAGATCCTTCTAAAGCTGTTAGGACTACACATGGACTTAGGAAGGAAGTAAACCACTCTGCCTTTATATCATTGATTGAACCCACCAACATCAATCAAGCCCTTTCTGATGAATTCTGGATCTTATCTATGCAAAAAAAACTTAACTAATTTATGAGGAATGATGTTTGGGAGTTAGTAGAAAGACATAAGAATCAAAGTGTGGTAGGAACCAAATGGGTCTTTAAGAATAAAATGAGTGATTCTGTTGTTGTGGTTAGGAATAAGGCATAATTAGTGGCTAAGGGATACAACCAAATAGAAGGGATTGATTTTGAGGAGACCTTTGCCCCTATAATAAGATTAGAAGCCACTAGAGTGCTACTAGCCTTTACCTGTTATAAGGGATTTAAGATTTTCCAAATGGATGTCAAGAGTGCCTTTTTGAATGGGGTAATAAAAGAGGATGTGTTTGTAAAGTAACTCCCAAGTTTTGAGACTTCTCAATTTCCAAATCATGTTTACAAATTAAGAAAGGCCTTATATGAATTAAAACATACAGCTAGAGCATGGTATGAGAGGCTTAGCATATTCCTACTAGAGAGGGAGTATGTTAAGGGGAGCGTAGAAACCACCCTTTTCTAAGGAAAGTAGGAGATGAGTTACTCATTGTTCAGATCTATGTTGATCTATGTTGATGATATACTTTTTAGATCTTTTGATAAAAAGTTATGTGATATTTTTTTAAAACATGAGTAAGGAATTTTAGATGAGTATGATGGTAGAATTGTCATACCTTTTGGGGTTTAGTACAAGATAATTGGATGATGGAACCTTTTTTAATCAATCAAAGTATATTGAGGACATCTTAAAGAAATATGAAATGGATATAGCCAAACAAATAAACTCTCCCATCAGCTCAAGTGTTTAGTTGGATAAGGATTCAAATGAAAAATTAATTTATCAAAAAAAGTATAAAAGAATAATTGGATCACTGCTTTACATGACTGCTAGCTGACCTGATATAGTATTTAGTGTTTATCTCTGTGCTAGATTTCAAGCTGATCCTAAAAAATCCCACATGATGTAGTTAAGAGATTCCTTAAATATTTCTTAGGGACTGAAAACTTAGGAATATGGTATCCCAGGCAAAATAATTATTTTAAAATTATTAGATATTTTGATTCTGATTTTGTTGGGTGTAGGGTGGATAGAAATACCACTTCTTGAACTTGCCGATTAAGGACAATCCTTAGTCTCCTGGTCATGTAGAAAACAAAACACTTTTATACTTTCCACTACTAAAGCTAAGTACATTGTGTTAGGAAGTTGTGTGGCCCAAGTTCTTTGGCTGAAGAAACAAATTTTGGATTTAGGATTACTTGTTGGCATAATTTTAATTATCTGTGATAATACCAGTGCCATCTACATCTCTAAAAATCTTATCTAACATTCAAGGACCAAACAAATTGACATAAGGCATCACTTTATTAGGGACCATATTACCAAATGAGACATTGAGTTACACTATGTAGCAACTGAAAATCAACTGGCTGACATCTTTACTAAACTACTGGCCTTTGACACATTCAATATCTTAAAGACCAGATTGGTTGTGATTAACATAAACACATGGACTTGATGATTAGTGAACTATGAACTTTATGTTTTCTATTTTTTTGTTTTATTTTTATTTTTTTATTTTTCCTTTGTTTCTTTCATTTATTATGTGTTTTCTTAGATTATTGATTTTTATGTATTTATTATTATTTTTTGTGTTTTCATTTCTTATGTTTTTATTTTTTTTCTTTCAATTTTTTTTCTTTCTTTTGGTCACTAGTGAAATGATATTTTATGTCCTGCTTTTATTTTTGAAAATTTGTAATCAATGATTGACTTCTCTAAATCAGTTAAAGGGAGAAACATTATTGATTCCCTTCCTCTAACTCCTTTTAGCGTTATAATTTTATTTTCTAAACAAAATCTATCTCGAATTAACAACTGGACTTTGCAATTTGGATCTTTTCTACCTTGTTATAGTAATTTATCTTATATAAATTATATTCAAAGTCAATAAATCACTTTCAAACTTTCTTAATCTTATTGATTGCTTTTTTCATACGACTTTGATTCTGCTTTGTGGTTTACTCTTCCTTATATTAGAGAGTGAGTTTTTCATATCTAATATATGGAAGATATTCTCACAATTGAAAGTATTTAAATATTTTAAAAGTGATCTAGCTTGCAAAAATGATAAGAGGTATAAAATGAGCCCAAAGAGAAAAAACTAAAAAGTTGTATAATGATCGCCAAAAAAAAAATTGAAATATACACAAAGTGTATCAAAAATCAAAAGAAGTGTAAAGTTCGGCAACCAATTAACAAGAAACACAAAATGAGCCCACAAGAACGCAAGCTTCCTTCTCTTTCAAACCTTTAAATCTTAGAAGAAATCATGTGTCACTTGATATTTTTAAATACTTGATTTTGAAACTTGTGATTGTGACTAATTCCTTTGCTATATTATTCTGTAAGGTATTTTTCAAAAGTTAAATTTTGAACGGATCACTTTTTCTTATCCGATTGCTTTTTCTGAGTTAGGACTTTATTTTCAAAAGATTGTTCACCCTACAAGAAGTCTGAGATGGGGTTAACAAGATTGATTTTTCGACCCTTTTTTAGATTTAACGATGTTAACTCCTTTCATTCAAATTTTTAAGTCAATCACATGTAAAAATTTATTGTATTCTTGCTTTGATAAAAAAAAACTTTGTTTTTTTTTTTTTCATTCTTTTTGTTATTTTTATCATCTTTTCTTTGACTTATTTTTATTTTCTTATGTGGTTTTTATGTTTTGGGGCACCTTCTGATCACCCCGTCCATTATCAAAATTTCAATGATTTTGTTCACATCGTCTTGGATGATAATTATATCATACTAAACGATACCATCATATCTCCCTTCATCATCCATCTGACGGCTGATCTGACTCAATCATCTGAGATCGTCTTGGACGATACACATCATCCTAGAAAATTTGATTAAATTTTGCTCAATTATTTTTAAATGTATTGGATGATACACTTATTTATCGTAGATGATCACGTGGAAAAAAATTGTTACACATTTTTCCTGTACGATCCATTATTTTCGATCATCCTAGATGATTTACCTAATCATCATGGATGATCCATTTCATCAACAGTCATCCGGCATGACTCCTCAGGATGATTGCCTATGTCTAATCATCCTGGATGATGTGTGATCATCTTAGATGATATGTCTGTCCTTTTGACCAATCCTCCTAGACATCATAAATTCGTCTAATCATCCTGGACGATCCTACGACCATCCTAAACATATATGGATAATTCTTTATAAATAATAGATTTAAAATAGTTTGGTCACCCTCACAAACTCATTTCCCCTTTTCTCTTACTCATTCTTTGAAATTCTTTTCAATGGTCAGTGGAAAATAATCTTGGATGGCGATTGGTAGTTCCTCGAGGGCATTTGTTGACCCTCACTTCCTTGAGGTGGCTGACCAAGCCGCCTATCTGTGATAAAAAACTATTAGGATCACTCTATCAAGGACCATCAATCCTAAAACACTCACCTGCCTGGTGCTAGACCTTTTCACTCATACCTCTCTCACCTTCATTTTGATACTAGCTTGCCCATTTAATTCTAAACTCTTTTATTAGTTCTTCGCTAGCCTTAGGATAAATACTACCTATATTTTCCTGCAATCCTATGTTAAGAGACATCCAATATATACTACTTATCAGGATTGCCATGAACTCCTTCAACTTTCGACTACTGGAGACAAGCTTCATACTTTATCTTTAAATCTTGTTTTTGACTGGGCTCCTACCCACCACCTATTGAGAAACACAAATATCTCCTTACTCAAAGATGCTAGGATAATCTAACATGTTATTCATACCTCAGTAATCCTAAAGGCTGGTGATCATATCCACATCACACCCGACTCTCAATAACCACCTTTTATATCTTGGCCAGTAGGGAATTCAATGCAACTGACCTTCTCTTTTGCTACATCGATTACTTAACCAGTATTACGGATCTAGGACATAGAAGAAAACCTAACCTTACTTTGACACCTCATTGATTTTGTATTGGAAATCAAATACAATTTTCAATATCCCGCCCCACCAAACTTTCAGCCATCCTACACCAACATTTCCTTCCATGTTCTTCACAGTACTTGAGCCCAAAAAGAAAAAACTAAAAAGATGTAATATGATCCCAAAAAAAAAAATTGAAATATACACAAAGTGTATCAAAAATCAAAAGAAGTGTAAAGTGCGGCAACCAATTAACAAGAGGCACAAAATGAGCCCATTAGAACGCAAGCTTCCTTCTCTTTCAAACCTTTAAATCTTAGAAGAATTCATGTGTCACTTGATATTTTCAAATACTTGATTTTGAAATTTGTGATTGTGACTAATTCCTTTGCTATATTATTCTATAAGATATTTTTCTAAAGTTAAATTTTGAACGGATCACTTTTTCTTATTCGATTGCTTTTTCTGAGTTAGGACTTTATTTTCAAAAGATTGTTTACCCTACAAGAAGTCTGAGATGGGGTTAACAAGATCGATTTTTCTACCCTTTTTTAGATTTAGCGATGTTAACTCCTTTCTTTCAAATTTTTAAGTCAATCACATGTAAAAAATTATTGTATTCTTGCTTTGATAAAAAAAACTTTGTTTTTTTATTCTTTTTGTTATTTTTATCATCTTTTCTTTGACTTATTTTTATTTTCTTATGTGGTTTTTATGTTTTGGGGCACCTTCTAATCACCCCCTCCATCATCAAAATTTCAATAATTTTGTTCACATCGTCTTGGATTATAATTATATCATCCTAAACGATACCATCATATCTCCCTTCATCATCCATCTGACGGCTAATCTGACTCAATCATCTGAGATCGTCTTGGATGATACACATCATCCTGGAAAATTTGATTGAATTTTGCTCAATTATTTTTAAATGTCCTGGATGATACACTTGTTTGTCGTAGATGATCACGTGGAAAAAAATGGTTACACATTTTGCCTGTATGATCCATTATTTTTGATCATCCTGGATGATTTACCTAATCATCATGGATGATCCATTTCATCAACAATCATCCAGCATGACTCCTCAGGATGATTGCCTATGTCTAATCATCCTGAATGATGTGTGATCATCTTAGATGATATGACTGTCCTTTTGACCAATCCTCCTAGACATCATAAATTCTTCTAATCATCCTGGACGATCCTACGACCATCCTGAACATATATGGATAATTCTTTATAAACAATAGATTTCAAATAGTTTGGTCACCCTCACAACCTCATTTCCCCTTTGCTCTTACTCATACTTTGAAATTCTTTTCAATGGTCAGTGGAAAATAATCTTTGATGGCGATTGGCAGTTCCTCGAGGGCATTTGTTGACCCTCACTTCCCTGAGGTGGCTGACCAAGCCACCTATCTGTGATACAAAACTATTGGGATCACTCTATCGAGGACCATCAATCCTAGAACACTCACCTGCTCGGTGCTAGACCTTTTCACTCATACCTCTCTCACCTTCATTTTGATACTAGCTTGCCCATTTAATTCTAAACTCTTTTATGAGTTCTTCTCTAGCCTTAGGATAAATACTTCCTATATTGCCCTACAATCCTATGTTAAGAGACATCCAATACATACTACTTATCAGGATTGCCATGAACTCCTTCAGCTTTTGACTACTGGAGACAAGCTTCATACTTTATCTTTAAATCTTGTTTTTGACTGGGCTCCTATCCACCACCTATTGAGAAACACAAATATCTCCTATCATGTTGGGGCCTCAAGCACCTTATTCAAAGATGCTAGGATAATCTAACATGTTCTTCATACCTCAGTAATCCTAAAGGATGGTGATCATATCCACATCACTCCCTACTCTCAATAACCACCTTTTATATATTGGCCAGTAGGGAATTCAATGCCACTGACCTTCTCTTTTGCTACATCGATTACTTAACCAGTACTACGGATCTAGGACATAGAAGAAAACCTAACCTTACTTTGACACCTCATTGATTTTGTATTGGAAATCAAATACAATTTTCAATATCCCGCCCCACCAAACTTTCAGCCATCCTACACCAACATTTCCTTCCATGTTCTTCACAGTACTCATCTCCACCCGAGAAATGAGGAGGTTGAGGGAGATACGGATGAAGTTGCTCCTACACCTGTTCTTACACATAATCTGATCCACCAGCACTCACAGCTGCATCAACTTGTGGAGCATTTTGATCAGTGGGAGGCTAGGTTCAACTCTTACATTGCTACACAGGAGTAGCTACATGAGGTGGATGTGGCTAGATTTGATGCATACATGACACACCAGTAGAAGCAACATAAACAAGATATGGCCTAGTTTGGGGAGTAGTTTTCTTCCATCCACAATCTTTTTCAGCCACCACCACCTCCTCCTTTTCCTGATAAAGGTCTGTCATACTTGTAGTCTATTTTGATTTTATTTGATATTTTTTTTCTTGTACTACCATTAGTTTATGAGTTGTTTATTTTATCTTCTTCGTCCTCCATTTTATGATGTCAAAAGGGAGAGTTGTGTTACTGTTAGTGTGTTAGTATTATTTTGTTATATTGTTATTTTTATTTGTACTCTATTGTTTAGTGTTTGTACCACATGCTTATTTTTAGTAAAATTTGTTTCGTTTGTACTCTATTATTTAGTGTTTATACCACTTTCTTATTTTTAGTAAAATTTGTATTACTTGGTCATACTGCTCTCCTTTACTTTATACCTTATTAATATGCTTGAGTTGAATTTCCTAACAAATATTTGCCATCATAAAAAAGGGGGATATTATTATGAACATGGATTTAAGGATTATAATTTTGATGATAACTAACATTTCACAACTTCCTATTTTCTTACTACGGTTATTATTACATATCTAGTTTGGTTGTCATGCCTACTTAAGATGACAGTCTTCTATACCATATCCATGATTCATCAGTGATTGTTTGAGATGAAAAGCATTAGAAGATTAAACAAAGTTTAAATCAAGCATGTATAGATTATTTACCATATTTCTATACATCACATCAATTCCATTTTGGATTATAATGCAGCTTGCAGGTAAAAATTTAATGTTGAAACCCTTATCACAAAGTTGATTAATATTTAACAAGTTATATTTTAAGCCTTCAACCAATAATACATTCTCAATAAAGAAATTATTCTTGTAGCCAATCATTCTTTTACCTACCACTTTCCTCGTGATATTGTCTTTTACTGTCACTTTGTCTCCATTTTTGGCTTCCAGTGAAATGAATTGAGTTGTATCTACAGTCATATGCTTCAAATATCTGCTATCAAGGTACAAAATTCTCTCACAAAGAATTGTATGACAGCCTTTCTACAAAATTATCAAATGTTAGACTTGGGAACCCAAATGAATTTGGGTTCAGCTCTTAACAATAATAATCTATATACATATTTGATCTGCTATAATTTATGCATCTTAGGTCTCCACACTAGATGCATTATACAATGTATTATGCAAGTGTGATAAATATGTCCTATCATTCCACATTAAAACATTTAACACTAGGAAAAAGATTTACCAATCTATGTAGTTAGAATGTATTTTTCTAGGTTTGAAATTGTTCACTTCTGATAAGGATTGAAAATTTGTTCTGTAGAGGTGTCTTATTTTCCTTAGAAGCTTTCTGTTTTTCTTTAAGATGTTAGTAGAGGTCGCCCCTACCCGGTAGAGTATGAGCGGGAGCCTTACCCCGCTGGTTTTGTTCCTCCACGTTTTCGAGTTTTTGATGGGTTTGGGAACCCAAGACAACATGTGGCTCAGTATCGGGCCATATGTTGTAACATTGGAGGAAATGATGCTTTGATGTTAAGACTGTTTGTCAGTAGCTTAGGGGGAGTGGCATTTGAGTGGTATGCCGATCTCCCTAACGATTCAGTTCGCACTTTTGCTGAGATGGAGCAGCTATCTGTGCAGAGGTTCATTAGTATAGAGCATAGAGTGAATGTTGGTGAGTTGGTAGTGACCAGACAGCGCCCCACGAGTCTCTACCTAACTATATAGTTAGGTTGAGAAATCTTAGTATTCAGTGTGAACCTCAACTGCAAGAACAGCATGCAGTTGAGATTCTGTTGAAGAACATAGATGGTCCTATCGCTCCGTACCTGAAGGGTTTCAGCATTCGAACCTTTCAGAAGTTGTTAACCAAAGTCACTAGCCTACAGGACAGCATACCCAGTGCAGTCCCTCCTAAGACTGAGAGTCAACCCATCCGTAGACCTCAACGTTTGGAGTTTTCTGGATTCATCTTAAGAAAGAAAATTTGTGCATTCTAAAACTGCATTGTCAACTTTCAACTCATGTTCTCTTTGATTCACTTTATCTATAAACACCTTATATTCGTTCTTAAGATCAGTATAAGATGTTTTCATTAAGTTATGTTTCTTACTCAAATCATTAAAGTCATCCAATAATTTCATGTGGTTGCTATCTATGGATGCATTATCATTCCTAAGGATTTCATGCTATTTTTTAAAATTTAAATATTATATGTTTAATTTTGCATTTTATTTTTTTTAGTTTCTTTTATGAGTATATATTTTCTTAGAAACTTCAAATAATTCATCGTAGGATAAATCACATACCTCCTCTTGAATCGAATGATCAAGTTTGTCTTCCATTAAACACAAGTTTGTGACTTCCTCTTCTGCTTATGTTTCTAAGGAATCTGAACTTGAGTTAATCCAGAAAGCTCTCTCTAGCCTTTTCTTGCCCTTCCTAACATTTGTTTCCTCCAAAACTTTCTCCTTGTTAAGATTAGCTTTGATATTTGTACAGTCATTTTAATATGTCCAGGCTTCCTACATTCATAAGAAATGACGTCATTAGAATTTTTTGTATTCTTATAGAACTTACCTTTGTTCCACTGTTGATGTCTCCATTACTTTCTTCTTATGAAACTTTTGAATTTCCTCATTATGACTGTAATATCTTCCTTATCCTCAGGTAATGATTGATCACTTTCTGATTCATCTACCGACAATGCAATATTTTTCTCCATCTGCTTATCACCTGTATCAATCTATCTTTGAGTCACCCCTTACTCATACACAATCAGTGATCCAAGCAGATTGTCAATAGAATAAATATTTAGATCTTTTGACACGATTATGGTAGATATCTTTGTATCATAAGTAGTAGGTAAATAACGTAGGATTTTATTAACTTTTTCTTAATTTTTGAGTTCCCTACCTAAAGCAAGCAATAAGGTAACTATCTATGTAAAATGTGTATATATGTCAGTGATTGATTTATTAGGTTTCATGCAAAAATGTTTGTAGTTATGTAATAAAAAATTCAATCTTTATTATTTAACTTTATTGGTTCCTTTATACATTATGCAAACTTGACTTCAAATTTCTTTTCCAGTTTTACATGTTGAAACACACATTTCGTCCTTAATTTTTAGGGCACAAAAAAACTATTTAAATATTTTGCTTTTAACTAAGCTAAGTCTTTTTACTCTAACGTACAATCAATAAATGGTGTTTCAATCCTAATGCCATTAACAAGTCTAGTGGGTCTAGTGTAACCTTCAATACTAAAATCTATATGTGATAGTTAAGTGATTGTAGAAAAGTAGACATACGGGTTTTCCAAAAGTCGAAGCGAATGTTATTAAATAGCAATTGTATAGTGATCAAATATCCTTCAAGAGTGTTTTCATTTCCTAAAGTAGCTATGATTCATATTTTAAAAAGTTGTCTAAACCTTAATTTTTAAAATAGGGTCTGATACCACTTAAAAGTTCAAGTAGGTTGTTATACCTAATAGAACTTCCTACAACTACAAGAAGGGGTGGGGGGGGGGGGTGAATTGGTAATTAAAAAAAAACAAAATTCTTGGATTCAAAAAAACTATTTTAAGAAATTTTACTCAATTATTCTGAAGTATGCGGTTGTTTTTAGAAATAGTTTTTCACAAAATATTTTTCAACCATAATAATATAAATTACGAAAAATAAAAAACCAGGTAAAAGTAAAAGAACAAAAGAATCAAAATTTATAGTTATTCGATCCAAATGGACCTATGTCAAGTCCCTAAAGACTCCTTTAGGTATGTCACTAAATCAAAGTGACTCTCCTTTTGCCCCCATAGCAAGATGAACAAGCTCTTACAAACTCTCTTCCACCAACATGGTGTGGTAGAGTACCGACATCCTTTTTTACCCTCTTAGTGACGACAGAGAACCTTCATCCTCTTTCACCCTTCTGGTGACGGCAGAGTACCAACATCCTTTCTTAACTTCCTAATAATAGTAGAGTACTAATGTCCTTTCTCACCCTCCTTGTGATGGTAGAGTATCATGATCTAATATTAAAGATCTTCCCTCAAAAGCCTCCAGAGGAGATGGGAATAAACTTGAAGAAGGAAAAAGAGATCCTCACTTTGGGCAACCTTGTGAATCCCTCGCAACTCCCCCTCACTTGATCTATCACACTTCACTCTCATAATCTCTCCCAAACACTAACCCTCAATGGCCACTCTAAAGAAAAAACCATAACAAAAGATATGAGTGTCAGTTTTTAGGACTCTTATTTATTAAACATAAGAAAAAATATCTACAGAACTGAATATTATAAGTCAACTGAATAAAGATTGTGCAGTACAATCACAGTTTATTTTTATGAATATTTCCAAAATCCATGTACGAACATGTATAAACTAGATATCATACCCTATTAGCCATCTATACGAACTGACATCATCCTATACAAATAATTCAAAATTGAACTAATTCTTCTAGTACGATCCGGTATGAACCTCATTTTGTACTCTATCAATTATTTGTATGAATTGACATCATATAATATAAATAGTTAAAACAAATAAATCTTCATTTGGTACGAATGTGGACGACCCCATTTTATACTATGTGAATCATCTATTATAACATACATCGTACAGTACAAACAATTCAAAAAATGATGAGTTCATTTGGGACGAACTCATTTGCATCGATTTCATACTATGTGAATCGTCTGTACAAACTAGCTTTGTATAGTATGAATAGTTAAAAAAAATTAAAGACATGATTTGATTAACTTTGTTCGGGGGAAAAGAAAATTGATAAATCATATAGTACGATTGGAAATAATATAGAATGATTAGTTTTAAAATTCTTAAGTTTTGAATCACTCCCTAGTGTGTGTGAACGGTTACCCAATTACAATCACACTCTCTCAAACTCAAGAAAAATATAAAATTTGCAAACTTAATTACATGAAACCCTAATCTACTCTTTCTTGAAGCGTTTAATAGTATGGAGTATGATTTCCCTGAAATGTTAGTACACAAAAACAACAAAAAGAAAATATATCCAATGTATGTTAGGAGAAGTAGTAATCAAAACAACAATATTTTGTTATCATAAAAAAATCACATTATATTAAACTCAATCAAGAACTCTATGTTGTAATAGCAAGAACATGCATAATGAGTGTTTTACCTTACATTGAATACAATAATAGAGTTTTAATGACTTGTTGGGCTATTATGCTCATTATGTAGTTAAGGAGCCCTCAGCTTGAGTTTATGCACTGATGCTAGCTTAGTTTTTATTGTAGCTTTTGGTTGATGTAGTTTTTTGCAGCTACTGTGACTGTTTTATATATTTCTTTGAAATCTACTTTTTTTTTTAAAGAAATACAAATTGAATTAAGATAAAAAAATATATTAAAAAATAAAAAGGAAATAAACCTAATAGGATCCCGTTCAAACATTGGGAAAGGAAGCAAATAAATTCTAAAACATTTTTTTATGAAATAGAAATTTTCATAATGGAAACTAGATCCACTATTACCTACTTTAAACCAATTTGGGTGTTGGGGACACCAAAATTTTAAAACAAACAAAGAGGTTGGTTAGTATCCTAATGTTCCCAATTAGGTAAAAAGTGAAAAATAGGAAGAGTCTCAAATTCCAATATTCTAATTTCACATTGAAAATAAAAACCTAATCTTATATCTTCAAAAACATGAGGAAAAATTGCCACCAATTCCCTACAATTACCAGACCTTTTGATTCTCATCATAGAATACATCACTCTTACCAACATGAAATTAACTCTAGTACACACTTTACCATTTATCAGAAGTACGTCTTCAAGCTTGAGCTCCAAGCATGGAAAAAATGTTTCCCCTTGAATGATAAATCCTTGCTCAAATGAGAACAACAACTTTCTAAAAATACAACTATGGCCTCAAAATGTAATTCTGCACCCATATGAAAATACATGAACTTCTCATCTTCTATAGCTATTGTACATGAACTCTCTACTTCCTTTAAGGAAACAACAATCAAGCCTTGCTCTTAAAGAAATAGAACACCAACAACCATTATCTTTGATGGGATGGAATCCTAGTTCAAGCCATCAACAGAACATCTAGGAAGTACCAAAATAGCTTCCTTGTACGATCCAAAGAAAGGTAGCCTAGCGGCTGCAAAAACTATGACATTCAAAACAAAATCACTTTAAAATTAACCATAATTGCAACATAATTTTCTCAAAGATCATTTAAGAAACCTAGTGTAATGTGTCAAAAATGTTTCAAGAAAGAAACTTTGAGGTAGCAAAACTCTCTTCTCATGAACATCTTCTCAAATAAGCTATCACTAAAACCATTCAAGATCCTACAGAAAACATTTTAGATAACAACAACGTAGTTTAGAGAAAACTTTTTGAAAGACAAATATTCAATCATTAATTGAAATATTACCAACTTCAAAAGAAAATAGGGGATCAACAAACCATTCACAGACAAATCTTATATACCAAACAATTCACATCTACAAGCAAAAACCTCATCCAAACCATTCTTGAATAACAAGAGATCTGTAAGCAAGAATATCTCCACTCCAAGCCTCAAATCAAGAAAACCATCAAAATAGAACAATTCAAAGAAAACCTTACCACTAATAAAACAAATCTTACACCAACTGCACATCTACGCCAAAAACATTCATCAGCCACACCACGCCGACGACCAACCACTGCTAGAACTGCCAAACTGCTAAGAAACATATGGAAGGATTTAAAAATCTGTACTCTGGTCCGCAAGTTTTGCTCAAGTATATTCTCGAACTTTGGTTGTAGATTATAATTATTAACAATAGAAATATGAATTATGTTTTTAAACCTTATTAATTTTTTCTAGATATCTGTATTGATCTGATTGATAAATGAATGAATATTAATTAGAAAAAATAGAGATCAGAAAGTAAATTCTTCTATTTACATCTTTGGATGTGATAGGATGTACAATGGAAAACCACCAGAAAGTTTGCTAGTAAATAAAAATTTTCATGTAGTGATTAGAGGTATGATATGTTTATAAAATTTAAAATAGAGAAAATAGATAAAACATAAAATCATCCAAAATAAAGACATGGTTAAGGTTACCTATCATAATTAGAGCACTTTTTATAACCGGAGAGCTGAAAGATATACTAGCCCGAACCATACTTTTTTTCTCCTCTCTCCCTTCCTCTCCTATTCTCCTCCTCTACTCTCATACCATGCATACAAGGGGGGATGAGAGTGGGATAGAGAGATAAGGATTTTAGTAAATTTTAAAAAAATAATTTTATATAATAAATATTTTAATCATGTCTACACTGTAATGCTTACACAAACCCTTATAAACGTGAGAGCTTAAAGCTGCATTAAGTGACAAACATAACACTGCAATGTTCCTAGTTAAAATTTTAGATTTATAGGAATTTTAGTGAAATTATATTTTAAGGCTATAACATTCACATCCTCATAACTCCAAATCATAAGCTTATATCCTAATCTAACCTTCCACCATTATTTTTATTGATTTATCACATATACAAACCATTTCATAAAGTGATCTTCCAAATTAATGCCAATTAGTCAAAACTAGGATAGTCTTGGCATTCCTATTAATATAACCCTTTAAAACGATCATAATCTAATGATAAACATTAGATCAACTCTCTAAATATAAAATTAAAGATCCATAGTTTTTCTGGTCAATCATATAAAAAAAAGGCTACCTCGACCATCACTTATTATTTTATATTTATGATCTCCTTATCAATGCTACTCTTAAAATTCTTATCTCACATACTTTCCCCTATAATTTTCATATGCCTTTTGAATTTTTTGACAAATATTAAGGTAAATGGCAGTATAATTACTATGCATTCTTTAGTGTGTAAACGACACAAATCTATATATGCTTGAGCATCTTCACATATCTCGTATCGATGTCTCACCCCATGGCATAACAACATACCTACATTATTAGTAGTCCATTGTTAATATGAATCTTAGGAAAACACATCTTAGCAATCACCAGCCTTAGGTTAGCATCCTTAATTAGAACACTTGTCCTACTCAATGAGTGGTTCAACATAATGTCATTATCAAAGGGTGTTGTATAATATATATTACCACACTTTTTTCTATAAATAGATATTATTACATGAGTGGTCCAAAATTTATTTTTGAAAATCTTAAATTCATTACATGGAAAACTTCAAAACCATTAGTTATCTTAAAACTCTTCAAAAGTAAAACCTAGCACTTTTCATATTAATGATTATGTATTATAAATAAAGTACAGTCTTATAATCCTCAATCCTTGACTACACACCCTCTTCTTTTATTGATTATTCCTATCATATCATGTAGTATGAGAGGAATAGACACATTCAGGAAGGAGGTAGCGATAAAGTTGAGGAAGAAGGATAATAACCATTTCATATTTATCTTGTTGAAAGTTATCCTTAGGATGAGTGGATATAGTAATTTACTTGGATGACTTTGAGGGTATATAAACACATTAATATAAAATAGTTGTTGGGAAAAAACAAAACACTGGTATGAGGATTGAGTATAGTTTTAGGATTAGTTCTCAATTCTCTATAGTTAGTTCCATCCATTCACCACCATCAAACTAGGGACAATTTGATTATAAAAATTATCTTGTAATTTTAATTTTCTTATTTTTTATATATATATGAAAAGTGTAAATAAGGTATTATTTATGTGTTGTATGTCAATAAAAATATGTTATTTAGTTTTGTTGTGAAGAAAAAAATAAAAAAGAAAAAAAAAATTAAGTATTATCCAATGCTACTACATCGAACAAATCAGCGCCACAGCACCATCAAGGACACCGTCAGAGCACCATAATTTAACATGGGAGTGCAAAATTCTCTATTTGACAGTGTAACAGTATCAAAAAAGTCATCTTGGTAGAACCATGTTCACTATCTTCAAGCACCGCACATAACAACCTATCATACCTTAGGGGCAAAATTATCACTCATGTGCCACATCATTCAAAAGTCAACAGCACTATGGTGTAACAATTATAACTTATAAAGGACATGATCTATCAGTAAAGTGATACAACTATTCACTAAGTAACTGATCTATATCAATAAGTGTTATAGATGACTAAAAACACTGCATAGCAGTATTAGTTCATTTTAGGAGCAATGTGGTGCCAATCTTTCAAGCATCACAATGCTAGTTGCCTAATTGTGTTATCTTATAAATAGTGATTATGTTATATTTTTAAGGGAGTTCAATCAATTGTTTAATTTTTGTACTTTTTAGAGTACTTCTTACTATCTTTGTTAGAGAAAATTCTAAGGGAGCCTATAAAAGTGCTAAATATAATGATTATCATCATATGCTGTTATATTTCCTTTGACTCAACAAATGTGATGGGACATAAAATCACTTATTATTTTTTTAAATTTGCTTCAAATTTTTAATTCAAATCCTCACTCTTTAATTTTAGATAATCAATTTCACTGCAATGGCCATCAAATTGATATTTTTTTACCAAGCCTTATACTATGAGGAATTAATCTATAAAAACTTAATCACATTTGGTATGCGGTTTCATACCCTTAAATTGTTTATTAATGGAGGTGTAATTGTTGACCTTGTTTCTAAGGGGGAAAAGGACAAACCTCTAGTAGAGATTGTTATTAAATCAGAGTTTGACTCCCCAACTCCAAAAATAGAGGTTGTTGTCACCTCCGTTCCCACTACATCCTCTACTAGGGAGTTTGGGAAACTAAAATCTCAAGTTGATACTGAAGCCAAGCTTGTGTTTGAGTTAGGGGGAAGTTTTTAGATCCCCTACACCGACAAAAAAAAAGAAAAAAAGAAAAAAGAAAAACAACCTAAATATAATCAGAAAGAAGATTACCAAATCAAAGAAGATTACAGACTTAAAAGACTTGGAACAGGTAAAGCTTTAGGCAACTGAGGAGCTACCTATTCCTAGCTCTTCTCCCCTAATTAAAGGGAATTGTTTCTATCCCCTCCTTGTTGCTTTAGGGGAGGAGAAAGTCACTAGGATAGCTATCTATGTAGCATTCCTGGTGTACTATACTGTTAAGATAGCTCTTATGGAAAAATAAGTTTAAAATACAAAACTATTGAGAAACATTATGCACACATGTGATGCTGAGGTAGGTGAGACAAAGGAATAACACATGAAACACCTAAAAGGGGAGATTTCACATCGATTTAAGAAGGAAATCTTGAAAGAAGAAAAAATATAAGTGCAAAACCTGACACCTCAGCCTCTAAGGAGGAATAAGAAGTATGTGACGAAGCAGGCTATGTCTGTGAGATGGAGACCACTTGGTGCTTCACCTTCCATCTACCAAGACAAAGGAGATTATTTTGACTAGATTTAAAATGGTCACCATCATAGTAATAGACCACCAATCCCTTCTGCAAAAATTATAAATTTATCATCAGTTGTAGTCAAGCCTCAAAGCGAGAAAAAGATAAGAAAATTATAGAGGTCAAGGGTAAGATGCCTAAGTCTCCGTAGAAGCAATATGTTCCTAAGAAACTTAGTAAAAGTGAAGATATTTAATCACCTATTGATGTCCCTATGCTCCTTATTCAAGGATGTGAGGGATCCACCTCGTCTGATGTAGGAGCTCTAACCCCTCAAGCCCCTCCATAACCTCCTAAGGATGATTCCCCTTACCCTATTATGGATGCCACCCTTATAAGTCAAAAGGGAAGGGATGGTTCCCACTACAGATAAAAAAATAATCAACCAGATAGTTAAAGAGTCTCTTTCTGTAGAAGATAATAAACTCCATGATATATTTTTTTTAAGTTAGAAGGAAAAAAAATTAATAGTATGATGAATTATGGTGGGTAACAACCTATCGACCCTGAGCTAGTTGATGGTAGATTGGTCGATGAGGTTGTCTAGGAGATCTAAAATATCCTAAAAAATAAACAGGATATTAAAGCCTTCATCCTAGATTTAGATGATCTTTTGATGAATGAGCATGTAGCTACTCATGGTAGCATTTTCATGGTTAAAATAAGTGCATCAATCAAACATGCTGAACCTAGCTAACACCGATTAGGTAGAGAATAGGATTCAATACCAGTTGATTCTAATTTTGATGGGATAATAAAGTTGAGAGATAAGGATGAATATATTAAGAACTTAGAGAGAAAAGTTGAAAAATTGTTACTAAGAGTTTAGGAAATGTAGAGTTTGTTGGCCAAGACATAACATTCTCAACCTTAGCAATCACAACATGTTGCGTATATAGTGGTTGACTAGAGTAGGAAACCAGATTTGAGTTTAAAAGTTTCAGAGTGAACTCCAGCAATCCTTCTAGCACCCCAAGTAATTATTCAAGTAGAAATAGTAGTCCCTTTAGTCCCTTCAATACCAGTTGATAAAGATACCAAACTCATGATCGAAATACATGTAAGGAAGCCATTTGCCCATTCCAAGGGGCCACAACTATTCTTAAGGGTAGACCATGCCCTGAGGAATATGATTTAGTTCCTTATTTGAAGGGCTTTGTGCCACCATCTTTAGTGTTGTTAAGAACTCATGTCAGCATCTGACCCACTTTCGTGTGGGTTGTTGCAATATAGGAGGGTCAGATGCTCTAATATTTTGCCAATTTATCAAAAGAATTGTTAGAATCACTTTTAAGTGGTATGCTGATATACTAAGCGGCTTGATGAGAATTTTTTCTGAGCTAGAGGGTCTATTCTTCAAGTGATTATTTCGTACTCGACATCATATAATTGTGAGTGATTTGTTCATAAAAAAACAAAATCTAGGAGAGTAACTCGTTGAGTGTGTCTTGAGATGGAGAAATCTTGTGATGAAGTGTAAACCACAGTAATAATAACAACATATAGTGGAAATTATTTTGAATAATATTCACGGGCCTATATTGGAAAGGGTTCACTACTAAAACCCTTGAAAAGCTTCACAATAAAGAAAATAACCTCTAGGAAGAGGCTCCTTGGATGCCTTTTTTGAAGGATCCGTCAAATGGGAAGAAATACAACAAACCTAAAAAATCTTTTGAGGAATGCGTAGCTATATTCTCTACACTAGTTAAAGAGAAGAAAACAACTACCAGTCAACATATTTCTACTCCACCATAGTTGATTAAAAAATAACTATTTTAGGTAAACCCTCATACAACTAAGGAGCCTTACTAGACCTATTTTAAAGAGAGATTGGCGAGAGCGTATCCATTTAAAAGAGAGTAAGTAAGGAAGATTTTTAAGAATCTCTTAAAGAAGCCAGGCTTTAGCTTACTAAAGGACAAGAGGCTGGAAGAGGAAAATAAGAAGCATGACCCTAATTTATGTCAGTACCACTACGTGCTAGGCCACCTAATTGAAGATTGCATTATCTTTAAAGACTACCTTGAGAAGAATTTTAGATATGAAAACATTATAATCCCTAAGGATTACTTCGTAGATTTAGAATAAAGGTCCTTCGAATAATTTCAGGTAAAAATTCTAATATTTCTTTGTCAATTAAAAAAGGTTGGAATATTGCTTTATATCAGGCACTTAAAATGTCGATTAATAAATCCTTTTATCTTTCTTAATAACTGTAGACGAGATCCCAAGGTTTGATCTTCGAGGTTGTGATAGAGGCATCATACGACAAAGTTGAGTTGATTTCCTCTCTAGTAGTTATAGGAACAACTATAAATGGAAAAAGCAAAAAAGAGATAAACTTTTATAGATAGGAAATAGATTGATGAGAGATATATCTTGGTGGCAGATTGTGGCATAAAACCCCTTTTACCAGTGATGTTATCTGACTTTTACTTTACCCCAACAAACTAAAAGGTCAAATAATCAATGGAAAGTGATCCTTCTACATCTTTTTTATAATTAATGTTAAGAATAAAATTGAACATGACACTTCCATAGAAGACTATAAAAACTTAGCTTAGTCCATTCAAGATCTTAAAAAACTTGACTCTCTAGATTTGACCTCTAATGGGGATAGCAAATTTGAGATTGTATTAGAAAGTGAAACCCCGAAAATAAACTTTTAAGGAGTCCCCTTGTAATATATTTTTAAGATTTGAACTTTAGAAAATCCCCTTGCATCAGCTAAGGAAAGTGTAGACCCCACTATAGATTATCCTATGGATGAGCTCGTGAGCTTGTAGAGGTACAACTCTGTGGTGGTAAAGTCTTATAAACTAGGTTTATCCCTTACGAGATAGGAAAATAAGTTTTCTCTAATGATCCAATTCAGATCCCTCCTCAATAATTAAATCTTTATTTTAATCCACAAGGTGTTAATTTTCATATTCCCAAGGTTGATTACAAAGTCTTAGCACATCTTAGGAAGTTGCTAGCAAAGTTGTGTATCTATGATGCCCTTATCATCTCGATGGAGATGAGAGAATCCTTAATCAAAGTACTTCTCGATCCAAAGATTTTCTTAGCTCAGTTAGCCTTGAATTGACAAGATGAAGCTTTGTACTTCAAAGAAATCCTAAGGGTAACCTTATTTAATGAGGAATTACTTCAGGAACTTCAAATCATAATCACCATTTTTACATCACAGTAAATATAGGCAACTTCATATTATTTGGATTCCTTGTTAATCAGATGCATTCATTAATATTATTAACTTAAAGACTCTCGCATACCTTAAGGTGGACGCACATAAGCTCACCACCGATAAGATGGTGTTATGTGAGTTCAATGAGAATGTCAAGAAGGCTTTAGGTTCAATCACACTCAATTTAGAGAAAGGAAAGTTGAAAATAGAAGCTAAGTTCCATATAATATATTCAACAACATCCTTCAACATGCATCTTGGTAGGCCTTGGATCCATGAGTATAGGATGGTTCCATATACCCTAAACAAAAGAGTCAAGTACCAATGAGATGATATTGAGTATAAGATTATGTGCGAATTGAAACTATTCTCCACTCACGAGATCATAATCTATGAGGATGCTACATACTATGCCCCTATAAGGGTCCTCTTCCTTTTCTAAAGGCAAGATCATAAATAAAGAAGAGAAAGCAGGTGAACAAAGTTTAAAAGTAATTTATAAATCAAAAGAAGAAAAAGAGAAAAGTTAAAAAAATACAATAATCAGATAGTGAGGATGACATTGAGGGCATGGCCTTTAGGCCTCTAGATAGTCTCCCTAAAGAAGGTGGGAGTATGGCCTAAAGAGGCTATGTTTAAATCCACACTTCATTTAAAAAAAGAACGCCCTAGATGTATATTGATTTGGAATCAAGTTCTGATGAAGAACCAATTATACGGTGTGTAAGGATTCATTTTAATTACAAAAAGATAAATTCTCAAAATTTGATCTCACTTTAGAGTAGGATAATATGGTGGACATTGCCTCTTCAAAAATTTTTCCCCTTTAAGGATGACTCTTCTAGTTATAACCAAATCAAAATGGCCCCATAAGGTGAGAGAAATACTGCTTTCAGAGCTCTTATAGGGATATTTTGTTATAACATGATGGAATTTGGCCTTAAAAATTATGGTGCAAATAACTAGTGGGCGATCACCCACCAATTTTTTAATGAATTAATCAATAATCATGTTGAATACTACATTGATGATTTAGTCATCAAGAGAAAAGTCCATGAGGCTCACCTGTATGGCTTAATAATCATATTCAAGCAGTTGTGCTGGTACAACCTCAAAATAAACCCCTTCAAGTGTGCTTTCGGCATCTCATCAGGAAAATTTTTAGGCTTCATAGTGAGGAACCGTGGAATTGAAATTGATCTTATTAAGATTGAAGCCATCTTTTAATAAAAATTTTGAAAATCCCAATTCACCCCCCCCCCCCTCTTGGGGTGCCATAGTCATATACACTACGAGCACAAAGTTCCTACTACTCAAAAGTATAAGTAACCCTAGATACATCCTATGGTGCGCAGGAAGGAGCACCCAAAAAATGGGAAGAAAGAATTAAAAAGCTTGAACGATCTGCTTCCCAGGAAAAATCCTATCATCACAGAAACCTGCAGAAGGAAAGCCCTGTAACACAAAGTGATAACATGCTAAATAATAGAACAATGAGAAAAAATATCAAAAAATAAGAAAATTCTCAACACAAGGATAAAAGCAACAAAATTTATGACAACAGGAGTAATAAAACCACCACCGGATAATATTATACAACCAACCCGATTGGTTAGCAGTCAAAAAATAAGTGCCATGCAAAGAAATTCCAACCAACCAACCAAGAAGATGCTCCAACTACCACAAGACGGAAGGTGACTACTGAATTTAGCAAAAAACAATCAAACTCCTAGTAACATATAACAACATCTCCTGCATATAGTTAAGAACAAACCAATCCCATATATGGGAATAAAGCAAGCACCAATGACAATTGCATCAAGATCTAACAGTAAGCCAATGGAAGCAATCACCACTAACACAGCTCACAAAATAAATGTAAACACTCCCAGCCTCCACCTTCAGAACCAAAGGGAGGAAAACGAGAGGGCTAGGATTCAAGAAACAATAATATAACAAAAACCAACCCAAAAAGGAACTCAAATAATCAAGAACAAGCCCATCTCAGACTTGAAAATAATGCAGGAATCAATGACAATTGCAGCAATAACCATCAGTAACCAAAGTAAAGAAAAAACCAATAACATAGCTCACCAAACCAATGTAGTAAAAATAGAGCAAAAAAGGCCCAGCCTCCACCATCCAATTCAAATAGGGGACAACCTGAGAGATAGGATTGAAGCGCCAGCAGTAGAATTGAAACCAACCCAAATAGGAACCATAGAAAAAACCCAGCAATAAGATACTAAAGCAGCAAAAAAAATCAAACCTGACCCGAGAGAATAACATAAATCCCCAAAGAAAATAAACCAAAGATAAAGGCCATGGGGAACACCACAGCCACCAAAAAGGAACAAAACCACGAAAACTATTGCTTAATATATGATACACCAAATTGATTCAGTCTTAAGAGGCCTTTAAGAAATAATGGCAGTTGAGAAAATGATAGCTTAGTCATAACCTTAAACTCACAACCCAAACTGCCAATAGACTGAGCACACACATTCCCATCCTCCAAAATGATAGAAAAAGAAAAGTTAAGAGTGCTCAAGATATCCCTAATGCCCCTCTGAATGTAAAACAAGGTAGAAGAACAAATCCTATCCCCCTTATCATGAAGAAAATTGTAGTAAAAAAAGAACTCACCTCCAGCATGACATTAATTTGATAAATATTAGCACAAAGTGTTATGCCATGAAGGACCGCATAGGAGATAGCAAAGTTAACATTACAACTAGCAACAGGACCAGTAAAACCCAATATGTAGATGCCATTATGATCTCTAATGACACCACCACAGCCAACAATAATGCCCAATCTCAGTAACACTAGCCACATTCAACTTAAAAAAAAATTAGGATGAGGTTTCATCTAAGTAATACACCTCATCATCTTA
Source organism: Dendrobium catenatum (assembly GCF_001605985.2). Taxonomy (NCBI): domain Eukaryota; kingdom Viridiplantae; phylum Streptophyta; class Magnoliopsida; order Asparagales; family Orchidaceae; genus Dendrobium; species Dendrobium catenatum. The sequence continues at coordinate 28,898 of NW_021319990.1, read as the reverse complement.
TGCCAATTATTCACTTCCAAATTAATGCCAAAAGCAGAATAAGTAAATAAATAGTTCTTGAAGTTCTTAAAAGAAAGTAAGTTAGCAGAGTAAAGAGCGGCCACTTTATCCTTACTTTTATGGATAATTCTCTAGTTATTCATAGCAAAAACATTGCAACGATAATCATTTCCCTCCAACCAAAGGAACCAAAGGATAGGAGAGGGAATCACATTTCTAACATGACCTTTAACAAACCAACAATCGAGCAAAGAGTAAATAGAAATCCTCGTAGTAAAAAAGTTAAGATGAAAAATGTCCTAAAAAAAGTTCAAACTTTTACAGCTACAGGACTAGAAATGAAAACATGATGCATATTACCAACAAGGAAACAACATTGGCATTTAGAAGGAAAGATAAAACCTCTCCTCCTCAAATTTTCATCAATATGAATAAGCTTATGTAAAATTCTCCAAATAAAAATAAAAACCATAGAGGGGAAGCTCTTATGCCAAATCATTTTAAACAGCTTGGAAGACTCATGTTTATCTCTAAAGGAATTCCAAGCATCTTTAACTCTAAAGGAGCCATCTTTAGTGAAAGTATAGAGCAATATGTCCTTGGAGTTATTGTTAAGGGGAATCTTTAAAATAAGCTGAATGATAAAGTTAGGGAGAACAGTAGAAAGATTCTCCAAATCCCAACTATTATTAGAAAAGAAGTAATTAACCTTCACATTAGCAATGGAAAATTTGTTCAAAAAAGAGTCAATCGACTGGGCATTCAGCCAACAATCTTGCCAAAAGAGAATATTACCGTTACTAAGACCCCACACAATAGTAGGCTCAACATTCCATTTAACATAACAGAGCTGCTGCCAAACTTTAGAGTGGCCTTTACTATAGTAACACATGGCGGGATGTCTCCCCCCACAATACTTGGCCATCATAAAATTGGTCCAAAGACTCACGTTGGCCCTAAGGTTGTACCAATGTTTGTAAGAAAAAGCATAAACCAAATCAAATATAGTCTTACACCCTAAAGTCCATTCTTGTAAAGTCCCACAACATTTACCTCAGGATGACCAATGAAGCTTAGAACTATTCCCAGAGCCTTCCCAAAAGAACCTATTTAAAATTCTATCAATTCTATAGCACAGAGTCTTAATAGGAAGAAGAGTTTGAAAACTATAAACCTGAATAGAGCAAAGCACACTTTTAATAATAATAAGGTAGCCACCAAAGCTTAAGAAATTATAATCCCAAGAAGATAGTCTATTCTGGACCACAAAAATTAAATCATCAAAGAGAAAAGACTTCTTTCTACCCTTATAAGGAGGAACACCCAAATATTTTAAAGGTAAAATACCTTGAGTAATGCCAGTAAGATTCTTGATAGACATAATACGATCAGAGGGAACATTTTTAGCAGCAATAAAACAACACTTGTGCTTATTAAAAGCCAAACCACTAAACTATTTAAAACAGTAAAAGAAACTCATAATTTTGTCAATCCTATTCAATGAAGCATTTGAAAACACTATGAAATAGTCATCAAAACATAAATGCGAGATTTTAGTGCCACCTAAAGTTCTGAAATAGAGACTAGGGCATTTATCAAAAAGATCAGCCAGACCTCTATAAAGGTAATTTGCAGCAATAATAAAGATAGCTGGAGAAATGGGATCACCTTTCCGAAGCCCATATGAAGCCATTAAAAAAAATCATATCTCTTACCATTCACAATGATAGAGAAAAGGGCTTTCAATACAAGACTTTTTTTTTTAATGCTTGAATGACATATCATTGCTTTCAATACAAGTCTTGATAAGGTTGATGAAATTATAATCACAACCAATTAAACTCAAGATATTATAAATAAACATCCAACTAATATTATCATAAGCTTTAGTAATATCCAGTTTCGTAGTCATATTACTATCTCTAACCTTGACATCCAAGTCTTGACAAAATTCTTAAGCCAATAGGATATTGTCAATCAGCAATGGCATGACCTTTGACCAAACCCATTTGAAAAGGAGAAATAAGCGTAGCTAATAAAATAGTAACCTGATTCATCAAAATTTTAGAAAGCAATTTATAAAAGACAGTATACATACTAATAGGTCTAAAGTCATGCGAGGAATTCACAGCATTGTTCTTGGGAATAAGCACAATAGAGGTAGAAGAAAAAAACTTAGGAATAGGATTCCCATTAAAAAAGTTATTTGCAATGGAAAAAATATAATTATAAATAATAGACCACATTTTTTGAAAGAACTTAGCTGTGAAGCCATCCGGACCCGCCACAAAATCAACATTTATACCAAATAAAGTATCTTTAACCTCCTAAAGCGAAGAATATTTAGATAAGCTAATGTTATCCTCAAAAGAAATAATATTAGGATTAATAGATGGATTAGGAATGGTACATGGATTAAAAGTTTTATTAAAATGATTTTGAAAATGCTTAACAACCAAAATAGCAATCTTAGCATTATCCTCAGTAACAGAGCCATCATCACGAGTAATTTCATGAATGTAATTAATAACACGTTTCTTATTAACCAAAGCATGATAATATTTCGTATTGTTATCACCTTCAGCCAAATGCTCAACAACTGCTTTCTGCTACAAAAAAGTTTCTTCCTGAGCTTGAAGATTACTAAGCTCAGCTTTAGCTTCTTTCAAAAGACAGAGATTGGAGTATGAGGGATCCAAGTGACAAAGATCCTCAGTAGAATTGACCCTGTCTTTCGCAATAAAGGTATTAGAAAACAAATGTTTAAAAACATTATAATTCCACTAGTATAAAACTTAATTAAACCTTTTTAGCTTAAGACAAAGTCTATTCACACCAGAAATAGAATCATCAGGAAAAAGAGAAGCTTGCCAATTATTCTAAACCACATCGAGAAACGAATCGTGAAGCACCGCATATTTTAAAATATAAACTGAGAAGGGAGACCCCTAGCACTATTCTTAATTTTGATAAGAAGAGGAGAGTGATCAGATAGGATGTGACTAAAGTGGTCAACCTTAGTCAACTCAAAGGAATTAAGCCAAGCATTATTAAATAAAACTCTATCAAGCCTTTGCCAGAATACCCATGATCCCAACTAACTTATTGCCAGAAAACCCAATATCAATAAGGTTTCAATCCATAATCATATTATTGAAATCCTCCATCGATTGATATATAGGAAGAGAACCCCTAATATGCTTAGTTAGGTTGGAAATAGTGTTAAAATCACCACCAATAAGCCAAGGAAGATTACAAATGCTATGAAATTGACTGATTTGATCCGATAAAATCTTTCTAGTATAATGGGAAGAAGAAACATAAACGAAAGAAGCATAATATTGGAAATGAGAACTTTCTATATTATAATGCAATACTTAAGTAAAATCCCCAATGATTTCAATTCTGACAAAATTTTTCAAGAAAACCGAAATTTTGTTGGCAACAATCGACTTAACATGTTTAAAACCCAAAAAATTAGTAGTGCAAAGTAATTTTTGCATATAAATAAGAGGCTCAAACAGAACAAGAAAAGACACATTATGAATACATCATAAATTTTTAACTCTAACCATAGAGGAAGGGCAACCAATACCCCTCACATTCTAAATAATGGTGTTAAACATAAAAATAAGTTTAATGAGAGGTATGTGTATGCGTGCTTCTAGGGGACTGCAAGAAAACATTTTTGGGTTTTCTTCCTCTTTTACCATGACCCTTAGAGAAAGTCATATCCTAATCATCTATAGCATAGCATTTAGCCAAAATATCCACCTCATTTTTAGTAAAAGCATTAAAGAGATAATTATCAGGTAAAGGAATCTTACTATCCGTTAAATTACCAGAATGCCTTTTAGGAAGAGGCAGCTCTCACCTTCCCCATAAAAAACACCATCTTCTAAAGTAGAAAAATTTCTCTCAATGCTTCCATATAAATCCTTCACATTATTAATTTGGATATTATCTAGGCTCTCATATTGACATATATCATTCTTCGACAATATAGGCTCAACTCTGTCATCAATAACCTATTCATTCATAATAAGGGATTAAAGAGGATTTGGACAGTAACATTAACATCAGAAACAACTATATGAGAGAAAGATTGTTGTGAGTCATGAGGATTAGATGAGGAAGGCGGAATAGATATGCTATTAGAGTTATTAGGAAGCATTTGTTTCTCCCCAATAGATAGATTATATGTTGTAGTCATATTGGGATCCACGATTTTGTCACCTCCAAAAGAGGAGGGAGGGACTACCTCAATGGGATCAGGCTAAAGATTAACCACTTCATTACCCAAGGATATGTCACCATTACCTTCCATCATAGTTTGATTCAAAACAACATTAACAAGATCATTTGAATTACCTTCTTACACTTTATAGTGCCTGGCAATATCCTTCTTAAGGTGCGGATGCAATTTAAAGTACTCACTCAAACCATGCCCGTGCATCTTATAATGAGAACAAAATATTGAATAATTTTAAAACTCAACCTTTTGGAAATAACCATTCAATTCAGAGCCTAACCATATGTCAGTGGATGTTTTTTAGAAATATTAACTCGACCAAGACACGAGTGACAGACGGCCATGAGACTGAGGCCGTGTCTTGATCAGTTTGAAGAGGACGACTAAGAATGGAAGCAAGCCCCAAAAGAATTTGAGAATTGAAGAAATGTAGCCCCTCAGATTAGGGAATGAAACCCAAATTGGAGCAATCAGCGAATCCTCATGGAGATCAAAATCAGGTATCTATTTAAGAAGTCTCATTTGGCAAGCCTGAATATAATAAGCTCTCCTCAAAAAAATATGGCTATAATCAAAGTCGTTACTCAGTTGGATTGCCACATGAAGGGGGTCAAGTAATCTGATACGAAAAGAACTAAAGACCTTCAAATTCACAAAAAACTTTTGGATAACATTGAGGTTAGGACACCTAAGAACAAATTTACCCATAAGAGTTATAGCAAAAGGGGTAGCTAATTAAGTCACAATCGAACCATCAAACATTAGGGTAGGACATCCCTTAAACAACGTGTGAATAAACTAGAAAGGGGGGGGGAGCAGAATACCCTACAAGCACATCCTTAAAAGATCGGGACTTGGAATTCGGGACAGCAGTCAATGGAGGTTAAGATGACAACGGGGTCGTCATCCCTAAAAAATGCAAACGATGAGAAAAACAAAATGGAATCTCAATAAGAGCACAAAAATATAGAAAAAATGAAAAAGGAGCAAAGGTACGAAGAGAATCCATAAAAATCTCGCTAGAGGATGAGAACACACATAAAACCCAAGATCACCAAGAAATTGCCTGAAGCACCAGAGCGAAACGATTAAAAAACACCTCTAACCAAAGCTAGCCAAAAACCAAAGGAAGAAAATTTGAGCGAAAAAATGCAAGAAATAATCCAAGAAGCCACCAAACGATCGCATGAAGAGGAACCCTAGAATCTCCCCTGAATTGCCTCAAAAGCGATTGATATCACATATTTATGACATAACAATCTCTCCTTCTTCAATAAAACCATCTAAAACTTTAAATTTTCTATTAAAAATTAATATATTTCAATTGAGAAGCTTTATCTTTTGTTAGTTTTTGCAGCCCAAAATATAAGACACTACATACTTTCTCATCAAGTTAGTTTGATGTTAGGAGTCAATTCATTGTAATATCTTATGTCCCATCTTATAATGTTAGGATTTCTGACACGTTGGTCTATGATATTGCTTCAATTTGAAATTACTTTCATTCCCATGTGTTTTGTGAAATGAGAGGCCATTGTTTACTTCCTTGTCGTAAACCCGCTGATGGCAGAATATTCTCTAAATGATGATTTAATAAACGAACAAATTATAGGTTTCAAGGGATCCAGTGACTATATCTTGTAATTATATTTTAATAGCATGACATATTCCCATAGAGAATAGAGATCTACTATTCTTAAAAAATCCAGAATTGGCCTGATTTTTATAATACCATATAAGGGAATGATGCTCTTTTTATATCACATATCAAAGCCTTATACAAACAACGAAGCTAAATATGAAGCTTTGATAACTAGTTTAGAATGTGCAATACTGATGGACATAAAATAAATCAAAATATTTGGTGAATCTCAGCTGGTGATCCAATGTATTGCAAGAACTAATAAGAATTCAAATCCAAAAATCTTAAAGTACCATAAGTACACAAGTCACTTGCTCAAGTATATTCCTATTGTAACTATGTATAAGATTCCCATTGGGAGCAAATCTATGGTGGTGCCTTAGCAATGCTTGCAAATGAATTTACCTATCTAGAAGAAGACTCCATTCCTATAGAAATTTAGGGTCAACAAGTCCTATATCCTATTGATTTGGAACATATCAACAAAAAATATACCTAGGTCCTATTTGCCTCCTCAATAATTGATAAATAACGAAATTAGAGGCAACCAATTACCTTCAAGAAGGCAAGCTTCCTTATGATAAATCTCTTTCTAATCAAATTAAGAAACGTGCCATCTTATATGCACTTATGAAAAAAATTATATAATGTCAATCATTCGATCTAATGTGAACATGATATTTAAATAAATGAAAGGCCCTAAAGATCATCAACTAGGCCCATGTTAAACTATGTGGTGCACATCAATAGGGTGCTAAGATGAAAATGAAATTCAAAAGATATGGATACTATTGACCCACGATAATTGATAATTACATGAACATTATAAAATGTTGTCACTAATGCTAAGTTCATGTGGTGGTTTAACATCAGCCACCTAACATGTTGCATCTCATAATAGCTTTGTATCCCTTCAAGAGATGGGGAACATATGTTATCGAGCATATTGACCATCCTTCTTCAAGGCATAATTGCTTCATTTTAGATGTGTTGACCTCATTTTTATATGAGGTCACTAGAACCTACTTTTTGTTTCTTTCTGGGGACTTAATGATTGGAAGATGTTTACTTCTCAATGAAATAGGTCCTAGTTAAAAACTAAATCCAAATCTAATCCAATTTAGTTCCACCCCTCAATTTAATTTTTTTTCCAACCATTCATCAAACTTCCAATCAATTTCCAAATTACACCCAATCAATCTCAATCATTCATTTAGTTGTCATTAATGTGAACAACCCAATATCAACAAGTCAATTCAAAAATCCAATCCAAATCAAACATTCCAAGCTAAATCTCAGGGTTTAGGGACTTAGTCCTAACCCCTTTATAGGTGAATTTTCTATCACATGGAAACCTAGTCAAATGATCTCTTGTTTGGGGTCTTTCAATGCCATGTTGTTTAGATATATGTCTAAGATCAACCAAACAAATTTTAACCCATTATGAGGTGCCTAGCTATAGAAGCTAAATTGATTTCCAAAGGCCATAAAATTATTAAATATTTATAACCTATGTATTGATTCCGTATAGGTTGTTAAACCTAAGCAATTATCTGAAGGCTAACCAAGAGGGGTGGGGTGAATTGGTAATTTTAAAATTCTCTTGAATTTTTTAATAGAAAACCATTTTAAATTTTACAGCAATTTTATTTTAGATTAAAATAAGTTTTTCAACCACTAAAAACAAATGGCAGAAAATAAATGCAAAAAATAAAAAAACATAAAGATTTATAGTGGTTCAGTCAAACACGACCTACATCCACTCCCTGAAGACTCCCTCTTTAGATATTGCATTATTACCTAAGTGACTCTCCTTTTTCTCCCACGGTAAGGCAGAGAAGCCTTTACAATTCCTCTCTTCCACCAATCGTCGATGCAGTAGAAAACTATCATCCTTTCACACCCTCCATGTGTCGGCAGAGAATCATCATCCTTTTATACCCTCCAAGTGTTTACAGAGAACCGTCGTCCTTTTAAATTCTCCAAATGTCAGGAGAGAACTGTCATCCTTTCACACCCTCCAAGTATCGGCAGAGAATCAATTCTTCTTCAAAGATCTTCTCTCGAGCAACTAGAAAGAAAAAAAGGAAGAGTATTACCAAAAACCAAAAGAGATTCTTACCTTTGAGTAACCTTGTGAACCCTTCACACTCCACTTACAAGAACTCTCTCTCAAACACTCTCCCAAACTCACTATTTCACTTGCTATTAAAAAATCATGAAGAACAACTATCTTCACGTCTATTTTTAAGAACTTTTTATATGAAAGATAGGAAAAATTGTTCAGAAAACTAAAATTTTTCATTTTGAGCAAGTGCGATCATGTAATACAATCGTATGTTCGTACGCATGAACAGTTCAAAAATTGTTGCATATGAATCTTTTGTGAATCTATACGAAATGACTTCATACATGATGATCATCCAGTACAAATCGAGTTCGTATTATATAAATAGTTAGAAAATTTTTCATCTTCGTCGGGATGAAGAGGGACCCCACATTTTCATACTCTAGCTGATGTTTGTATGAAGACGACAACATACAGTAAAATCCGTTCAAAAAATTTTCAAGTTCATCGGGATGAAATGGGACCCATCAAATTTGTACTATGGATGGCGTATGTATGAATGTGACATCGTACAGAACGATCCACTTAGAAAACTAATGAATTTGTCGGGAGGAAAAGAGACCCATCCAATTCATACTTTGGATAGCGTCTATATGAAGATTACATCATATAATACGATCCATTCAGAAAAACAATGAATTCATCAGGATGAAAAGGCACCCGTCAAATTTGTACTCTTGATGGCGTCTTTATGATGGAAGCTTCATATAGTACGAACAATACATAGAAAATTTTTCTACCTGCAGTTCGTTTGACTACTTGTAGGGAAAAATTACTGAATAAATTGTCTTGTATAAAATGAGTTCATACAGTACGATTAGTTTAAAAATTTTATAATTTTAAACACTCCCCCATTGTGTGTGCACAGTTACTCAATTACAATCACACTCTCTCAGACTCAATAAAATAAAAAGTACATACTTCATTTACAATGAACCCTAATCTAATCTGATTTGAAGTCTTCAATAATCTGGAATCTAATTTTTCTAAAATATTAGTACTCAAAAACAACAAAAATAATACATCCAAAATATGTTAGAAGAAATTGTAATTAAAATGATAATATTTGGAATCATAAAAAACATACATGTTACAATAATCTTAACAATCGAAAAACTAAGTTGCAACAATCTTAACAATCTCAACCTTTTTGATAATGGAAAAACATATATTATTTGAATTAACATGTATACGTTAAATTTCTCCTTAGCTCCCCCTAAAAGAATAAAACATATGAATTTAGGAAAATTCCATAAAGAGTTCACAATTTTTTTTTATAATTTTTAAACATATGAAACACAAACACAAAGTATAAAACACAAACACACGAATACAAACACATGAAACACAATACACAAAACAATATTACTCCCCCTTTTGACAATAATAAAAAGGGAATAAGAACGTTGAACTGAAATATGTCAAATGAAAAACCATAATAATTGATCTTAAAAGAGATTGAAATATAATAGTAATAATGAAGTTAATTACATAAGATGACAAAAAAAGATTCAAAAATTTTAAATTAAGGAACAAATTAGATAAATTTTTTTATCAAGGCCATGAAGCATTCTAGATAATTTGATAAGGAGGATTATTGCAAAAGTGATGAAATAAGAATTAGTTAATTCCAATTTTCAATATAAAATAAAATTGAAAATTAGATTGATTTGAATTAAAGATTAAATGATATAGGAAATAACATATTCAAATAGCGATATTGCACATCTTTTAAAATATTTGTGGCAAATTTTATGCATCTTTTTCTATTTAGACTAATTTTGTGCCTCTTTTTATTTTACGAACCACTACGCATTCCTTCGATTTTTTTACACATTGTATATTTTCATAACATAAACACAAAAATAATTACTACAGAAAGAAATAAACACAGTCATCATCACATCATGACATTATCTGGAAAGGACTTGCAAAAATAACTACAAAAAAATACAACTAAAACTCTGAAGGACCCTGATCTGGAGAAGGAGGCTGGTTGAAGATTGAGAAATAACTATTCATCATAGCTACATTTGTATTCATTAAGTCAAAATGACCTCGGATCCACCCCTTATCTTATTGGTACTCTATATCATACTGATTTAAATGAGTCTGAATTTGATCAAAATAACTCTTCACCCGATCAAATAGCTGGACCATGTCCTGAAAGTAGTTTTGATCAGGTCCCTAAGCAGGTGCAAGTGCTCCCCCTTCTCCATCAGTATCCTTACTAGAACTCTCATTTCTCCCAAAAAGAGATCGAAAAGAGGCATCAGTGACGTAGATTAGCATTTCAGTGGGAATATTTGGATGAATAATGTTGTACTTAGTTTCTAAAATATAGGTCACTAGGTGTCCTAGAGTAATATTTTTCTTCCTCTTTTGATTAGGAATCCCAATTTTAGAAAGGTTATGAATATAGTTCAGGATGAGTTAGGTCTCATCAATAGGTTATCCAGTCAATATCAAATAGGTAATAGTGGAAAGAAGAGGAGTCATATTTATGCAATCATTAGCCTTAGGAATGATTAAAGTTCTTAAAATATGATTGATGATCCTTATATTTTGATTTAAACTGTAGACTCTAGCCAAGTGACAAACTTGAGTTACACCTCTAAGACTTTTGTTTATCTCAGACTAGTCATAATTGGATTTAAAGGCTAAAGTGTGTGCTCTAGTCTCATGAGTCCTTGACTAAAGAAAGGTTCTTAGATCTTCCTTAGTGATTTCAACCTGCTATTTTTTAACAAATGATGTTATCTAACTCTCATCCTCACTATAGGAAATAGTGATAAGTTTCTCTATGGTAAGCATGAATCAGAGTTAAAATAAAAGAGAACTAGGTTGAGGCAATGAGAGGCATAACAGAAAAGTGGATATCAACTTAAATCAAAAGTCTTGAAGGAGTCATTTTGGAGGCAATATACCTACATAAGGAATCCTCATTATCTCTAGATAGGAAGTTGACATCATAATTATTGGATGACAATCCCTTAGTTACTCTAGAGTGCTTGCTAGAACCTATCATTCTTAAGTTGTTACCACTAGAAGGATTAAAGAAGGGTTTGGAAGTGAACAAAAAAGAATTTTATAACCCTCCTATTTAAAGACCCATCATATAGTACGGAAATGGATTTGTACATACGATCTTGAGATCGTACGGGACAAAAAAATTTTCATATGGACGAAAAATAACGTCCAAAATAAAATCACTTTTCTTAAACACATAATTTACGAGGCATCCTTTCATACAAACTTTTGACCATATAATTGTACAGACAAACATGTGTTATTCGGGATGATCATTTATTTAAGCTTGTTTTAATAATGGTTAGGTTCGTCCCTCACAAAAAATGACACGTGGATTGTATAGATGAAATTTTTGTACGTACGTACGATTAGTTATAATAACTGATTCTACCTAGATAACCATCTACATGCATACAAACAAATGTATATAGATTATACGGGATGATGATAATATCATACAGTTCGATCAATATGAAAAACCAAATTTTATGCATTCAACTCTAAACCAATTGTGACAAGCTACATAATTCATACGGTATGAAAATAATTTTGTACAGTACTGATAAAATACTTAGAAAATAAAGTCTAAATTTTTTTTCTAAGTCAATCAACCTTACATAAGTGATAAATGTCTAAATTAATAACTCTTAAAACAAAAACTAAAAATAAAAACACACACTATTAAAAACCAAAATAATACAAAAAAAACACGCATAAAAACATATCAAGTTTGCAGAAGATTTTATCTAGGCATTAAGATCAATCATACTAACCTTGTTCTTTATGTGCTAAAAGTATCAAAGTCTAGTGATTTTATAAAAATGTTTGTAAGTTAATTTTCCATTGAAACATGATTCAATTTAATTTCTCCTTTAGCTACATGATCTCTAATGAAATAATGTCTTATGTCTATATCTTTTTTAGAATGTTGAATAGAAATCTTTGAAATACAAATTGCCCTAGTTTTATCACAATAAATTGGGATTGTACCTATTGTAAAACCTAAATAAATTAACTATTATTTCAACTGAAGAACTTGTGTCACACAACTTCCTATGGCAATGTATTCAGCTTCAGAAGTAGATAGGGCTAAGGAATTAAATTTTCTACTAGATCAAGAAACTAAAGAATTTCTTATAAATTGATAAGTTCCAGATATACTCTTTCGATCAACCTTACAACCTGTAAAGTTTGAATCTAAATATCCAACAATTTCAAATGAAGAGTTGTATTTAGGATACCAAATCCCTAAGTTCTAAATTCCCAAAAGATATCTTAAAATTCTTTTTACTGCTATTAAATGTGATTCTTTTGGATATGATTAAAATATAGAACACAAAGAAACACTAAACATAATATTTAGTCTCCTAGTTATCAAATAAAGTAAAGATCCAATAATTCTTCAAAATTTCTTTTGATCAATAGTTTTTCCCTTTGGGTACTTATCCAAATGAACTGAGGAACTCATTGGAGTACTTATTGGTTTAACATTATCCATTTCATACTTCTTGAGGTTGTCTTTAATATACTTCAACAACTAAGAAATGTTCCCCCCTATTTTGCTTAATTCTAAAACCAAGAAAATAACTTAAATCTCCCATTAAACTCATCTCAAATTCACTACTTATTATTTTAGAAAAATCATCACAAAGATTTTTATTTGTAGATCCAAAAATGATATCATTAACATAAATTTGAAAAATGAGTATATTGTCTCCTAATTTCTTCAAAAAGGGAGTGGTGTCCACACTTCCTTTTACAAAATATCTATCTAATAAAAATGTGCTTAACCTCTCATACCAAGCCCTAGGTGCCTATTTCAATCCATATAATGCCTTTTTTTTCAATTTTAACACATGATTAGGGAATTTAGACTTCAAAACTTGGAGGTTATCGAATATAAACATCCTCTTGTATCAACCCTAATTCAAAAAAGGTACTTTTAACATCCATTGAAGATAATTTGAATCCTTTAAAATAAGCAAAGGCTAACAGAAAATCCTAATTATTCAGTCTGCTATATGGGCAACAGTCTCCTCAAGTCAAGTGTCCTTTCAATTTGATTAGTACCCTTACAACCAAATCTAGCATTATTTCTAAAAAAAATCCAAATGTCTTCATTTATTCTAATACCTTATTATTTCCAACTACACTTTGATCCTTTGGCTGTAATCAATTCCCAAACACCCTTCCTTACCAAAATTTGATTTTATTCTCTTGCCTATGACTAAATCCAAATTCCATTCGAGAAGGCTTGATTTACATTTATCAGCTCAATCATAAAATAAAGTTAGAATTATTGACTCTTTACTAAAGTTTACGCCTAGTCCTAACACCCTAATAGGTTTACCTAAATTAATTCTCAGGTGGTTTTTAGAAAAAATTTAAATCTCTAGCATCGAGTTTTCTTGTTCCAAATTTTCATCCAAATTAACTTTTAAGATCCTTCTGGGAGTATTTTTTATATCAATCCTCTTCCCAATCTGCTCTGATTCTAAAAATGTCAATATCAATGAAAATCAACAGTGGTCTCCTCAACTAATCAATAATTCTTTTGTTAAATACTCTAATATGATTTCCAACATAAGAGTATCCAAGAAAAAATTCCTTATCTAATTTGTATAAAATTATTTCCTAAAAGGAGTTTATATTATTATGAATGAAGCACTCTGACATCCAAAACTTGCAAAATGGATATAATGTATTGGTGTTCTCACCCTTTAAGAAGCTCATAAGAATTTAATTTAATTTTGAACTTATGTTTACCTATTCAGAAAATAACATAGCAATATGAACTCGCTTTAAGCCAAAATATTAAGGAAATATATATTCCTTCGCAACTGGCTCTAGGTGCTTCAAATTAATATTGTTTTGTTCTTTCTTTCGGGCTATTCCCATTTCTGGCTGAGGTCCTAGGTGTTAAAAGAAGTTGCTGATTAAATCTAAGGGGGTGTCATCTACGAGGGGATGAGGTTGTAGCGAAAGTGCCG
>NW_021319990.1:8111-14577 GCF_001605985.2 Dendrobium catenatum | reverse complement strand
TAAGTCAATCAACCTTACATAAGTGATAAATGTCTAAATTAAAAACTCTTAAAACAAAAACTAAAAATAAAAACACACACCTATAAAAACCAAAAATAACACAAAAAAAAACACGCATAAAAACATATCAAGTTTGCAGAAGATTTTATCTAGGCATTAAGACCAATCATACTAACCTTGTTCTTTATGTGCTAAAAGTATCAAAGGCTAGTGATTTTATAAAAATGTTTGTAAGTTAATTTTCCATTGAAACATGATTCAATTTAATATCTCCTTTAGCTACATGATCTCTAACGAAATAATGTCTTATGTCTATATCTTTTTTAGAATGTTTAATAGAAAATCTTTGAAATACAAATTGCACTAGTTTTATCACAATAAATTGGGATTGTACCTATTGTAAAACCTAAATCAATTAACTATTATTTCAACTAAAGATCTTGTGTCACACAACTTTTTATGGCAATGTATTCAGCTTTTAGTAGTAGATAGGGCTAAGGAATTCCATTTTCTACTAGACCAAGAAACTAAAGAATTTCTTATAAATTGATAAGTTCCAGATATACTCTTTCGATCAACCTTACAACCTATAAAGTTTGAATCTAAATATCCAACAATTTCAAATGAACAGCTGTATTTAGGATACCAAATCCCTAAGTTCTGAATTCCCAAAAGATATCTTAAAATCCTTTTTACTGCTATTAAATGTGATTCTTTTGGATATGATTAAAATCTAGCACACAAAGAAACACTAAACATAATATCTAGTCTCCTAGTTATCAAATAAAGTAAAGATCCAATAATTCTTCAAAATTTCTTTTGATCGATAAATTTTCCCTTTGGTTACTTATCCAAATGAACTGAGGAACTCATTGGAGTACTAATTGGTTTAACATTGTCCATTTCATACTTCTTGAGGTTGTCTTTAATATACTTCAACTAACTAAGAAATGTTCCCTCCTATTTTGCTTAATTCTAAAACCAAGAAAATAACTTAAATCTCCCATTAAACTCATCTCAAATTCACTACTTATTATTTTAGAAAAATCATCACAAAGATTTTTATTTGTAGATCCAAAAATGATATCATTAACATAAATTTGAAAAATGAGTATATTGTCTCCTAATTTCTTCAAAAAGGGAGTGGTGTCCACACTTCCTTTTACAAAATATCTATCTAATAAAAATGTGCTTAACCTCTCATACCAAGCCCTAGGTGCCTATTTCAATCCATATAATGCCTTTTTCAATTTATACACATGATTAGGGAATTTAGAACTTTCAAAACTTGGAGGTTATTCAATATAAACATCCTCTTGTATCACCCTATTCAAAAAGGTACTTTTAACATCCATTTGAAATAATTTGAATCCTTTAAAATAAGCAAAGGCTAACAAAATCCTAATTATTTCAAGTCTTGCTATAGGGGCAACAGTCTCCTCAAAGTCAATCCTTTCAATTTGATTATACCCCTTAGCCACCAATCTAGCATTATTTCTAAAAAAAACTCATGTCATTCATTTTATTCTTAAATACCTATTTATTTCCAACTACACTTTGATCCTTTGGCCTTGTAATCAATTCCCAAACACCCTTCCTTACAAATTGATTTTATTCTTCTTGCATGGCTAAAATCCAAAATTCATTCGAAAGTGCTTGATTTACATTTATAGGCTCAATCATTAAAATAAAGGTAGAATGATTGACTTCTTTACTAAGTTTACGCCTAGTCCTAACACCCTTAATAGGTTTACCTAAAATTAATTTCTCAGGGTGGTTTTTAGAAAAATTTTAAATCTCTAGGCATCGAGTTTTCTTGTTCCAAATTTTCATCCAAATTAATCTTTTCAATCCTTTGGGAGTTATTTTTTATATCATCCTCTTCCAATCTGGCTCTTTCAAAATGTCATATTCATAAAATACAACATGTGTGGTCTCCTCAACTATCAAATTTCTTTTGTTAAATACTCTATATGATTTTCCAACATAAGAGTATCCAAGGAAAATTCCTTTATCTAATTTTGTATAAAATTTTCCTAAAGGAGATTTTTTATTATTATGAATGAACACCTGACATCCAAAAACTTGCAAATGTGATAAATTAGGTGTTCTCCCCTTTAAGAAGCTCATAAGATATTTTATTTAATTTTGAACTTATGTTTACCCTATTCAGAAAATAACATGCAATACTAACCGCTTTAGCCCAAAAATATTTAGGAAATATATATTCTTCCAACATGGCTCTAGTGCTTCAATTAATATTTTGTTCTTTCTTTCGACTATCCCATTCTGCTGAGGGGTCCTAGGTGTTAAAAAATTGTGATCAATTCTAAGTTCTTTATGAAAATCCTCAAATTTTTCATTTTCAAATTCACCTTTGTGATCACTTTGAATTGTTAAAATTTGAAATCCTTATTTCCTGTGAATCCAAGTAAAAAAATCTCTATATTCCTCAAATAATTCATACTTATGAAATAAAAATTTAACCCACATGAATCTTAAAAAATCATCAATAATTACAAATCCGTATACCTTCCCTCCTAGACTTACAGTGCAAACTAGTCTAAAAAGATCCATATGAATAATCTCCAATGATTTGCTAGTTCTAAGATCCTTAGTAGAATGAAATGAGGACTTCACATATTTTCCTAGTTGACATGCATCATAAAAGTGATCTTTAATAAAGTCTAGTTTTGGTATACCTCTAACCAATTCTTATTGGGTTATTTTCCAAAGGCTTTTTTAAATCAGTATGATAAAGTCTCCTATGCCATAACCATGATTAATCAAAAATTGTTTTTAAACTAAAAGCATTAGGAGTTTTAATATAGTTCAAATCTAACATATAAATATTATTTACACTGATTCCATATAATACATCATTTCCATTTAGGCTTAATATGTAACTAATTGGAAAAAAATTAATGTTATATGCTTTGTCACATAGTTGGCTTATCCTTAACAAATTATGCTTTAAGTCTTCTACAAGTAATACATTCTCCATAAAACAATTATTCATGTTTTTGATCATACCTGTGCCAACCACTTTCCTAGTAGTACTATCTCCTAGTGTAACCTTTACTCCATTCCTAGCCTCCAGCAATATGAATTGTGTAGTATCTCCAGTCATATGCTTTGTGTAACCGGTGTCCAGGTATCAAATGCTCTTATGAGGTCTTATATGAGAGCGTTCCTACAAAACAATCAAATGTTAAACTTGTGATCCCAAATAAATTCGGTTCTCATTTTGGCAAATTAAAACTAGATGCTTATATGATATGACTTAATTTATGCATATTTGCTTTCCACACTAAATGAGTTTTTTTATGTAAAGTACAAGTGTGTAATATATGTCTAATCATCCCACAAGTAAAGCACTTAACTCCAGCAAAAGGGTTTTTTAATCTCTAATAATAAATTTGTCTTTTCCCACGTTTTATTATTTTTGATCTCAAAATAGGATTAATAAAATCTTCAAGTATAAGGGGTATCCATTTTTCTCAAGAGCTTTCACTGTCACTTTAAGAAATGAGTTTGCATCTTCTAACACAGTGTTATTATATTTTAAATAGTGTTCCCTATTCTCAGATTCATCCCTAAAATCTTTAAATTCTTCTTCCAATTTAGTATAAGATAATTTTAGTAATTCATTTTACTTATTCAAATCATCAAATTTATCAAGTAAGCTCAAGTGGCAGTTGTCTATATGTGTATGATCTTTCTTAAGGGCTTCATTCTCTTTTTTTAATTCTTGTAATTCTAAGTTTAATATAGCATGTATTTTCTTGAATTTTCTATATAAAGTATGAATTCTTTCAAATATTTCTAGTTATTTATTATATGTTAAGTCACATATCTCTTCTAGATCTAACTGATCAAGATTATTGGCCATTAAACACAAGTTGGTCACTTCCTCTTTCTTTTTTCTTTCTGATGAATCTGATGTTGAGTCCGCTCAGAAAGCTCTCTGAAATCTCTTCTTGCACCTCTTCATATTTGCTTTCTCCTCTATCTTCTCCTTGCTAGGAATGGATTTAAGATTAGGGTATTCTGATTTTATATGTCAAAGTTTTCTCAATTCATAATAAATCACATTATTAAAAACCTTAATATTTTTGTGGAACATACCTTTGTTCCATTGCTAGCATCTCCATTGCTTCCTTTTAAGAAAACTCCAGAATTATCTTGTCATAAAGATAATATCGTCCTCATCCTAAGCTTATGACTGATCACTCTCCATGTTATCTACTTTTAATGCTATGTTCGTCTCCTTTCGATGTTCTCCTCCATCAATCTTCCTTTGAGTCACTCCTTGCTCATAAGCAATTAGTCATCCAAGAAGATTATTAATAGAATAAACATTTAAGTCCTTAGACTTTGTAATAGCAGTTATTTTAGCGTCATAAACAGTAGGCAAACAATGAAGAATTTTATTAACAATTTCAGTATTCATTAGTTTTGTACCTAAAGCATTCGAAGAATTGACTATTTTAGTATATATTATTTATATGTCAGAAATGGATTCATTGAGTTTCATGTAAAATAATTCATAGTCATGTAACAAGATATTCAATTTAGATTGTTTTACTTTATTAGTCTCCTCGTTTGTAATATAAAGCATATCCCAAATATCCTTTCCACTTTTTAGGGTGGAAACTAACATGTAATCTTTAGACTTAAGTTTACAAAAGAAACTATTTAAATATTTTCTATTTAATTATGCTAAATTATATTCTTCTATAGTTCAGTCAACAAAAAGTGTTTCAACTCTAATACCTTCTATAAGTCTAATTGGCCTAGTTTACCCTTTATGAACTAAAATCCACATGCAATAATAAAGCGATTGAAGAAATCTAAACATTTATATTTTCCAAAAGTCAAAATGGATATTATCAAATAATAGAGGTCTAGTGATCAAATACCCTTTATGAGTGTTTCGGATTCTAAGAGTAGCCATTATCATTTTTTAAAAAGTAGTATAAACCTATAGCTTTGATACCACTTGTTGATTTCGTATAGGTTGTTAAACCTTAGCAATTATCCAAAGGCTAACCAAGAGGACAGGGGTGAATTTGTAATTTAAAAGTTCTCTTAGTTTTTTTAATAGAAAACTATTTTAAATTTTATAGCAATTTTATTTTAGATTAAAATAAGATTTTCAACCATACTAAACAAATTGTAGAAAATAAATGTAGAAAATAAACATACACAAAGATTTATAGTGGTTTGGTCAAATACGACCTACATCCACTCCCTGTAGACTCTCTCTTCAAGTATTACACTATTTCCAAAGTGACTCTCCTTTTGCTCCTACAAGAAGGTAGAGAAGTCTTTACATCCTCTCTTTCACCAATCCTCAATTGGGCAGAGAACTATCATCCTTTCACACCCTCCAAGTGTTGGCAGAGAATCGTCAACCTTTTATACCCTTAATGTGTCTGCGAAGAACCGTCATCCTTTTATACCCTCCAAGTGTCAGCAGAGAACCATAATCCTTTTATGCCCTCCAAGTGTCGGCAGAGAATCAGTTCTTCTTCAAAGGTCTTCTCTCAAGTAATTAGAAAGAAGAAAAGGAAGAGTATTACCAAAAACCAAAAGAGATTCTTACCTTTGATTAACTTTGTGAACCCTTCACACTCTACTTACAAGAACTCTCTCTAAAACAATCTCCTAAACTCACTCTTGAAAATTCATAAAGAATAATTATCATCGTGTTAATTTTTAAGGACCATTTATATGAAAGGCATAAAAAACTGTCTAGGAAATTGAAATTTTCCATTTTGAGCGTGTACGATCATATGTTCATACATACGAATAGTTCAAAAAATGTTGTGTATGAATCTTTGGTGAATTGGTATGAAACGAATTCATACATGATGATTGTCCTGTACGAAACGAGTTCGTACTATTTGAACATTTAGAAAATTTTTCATTTTCATCGTGATGAAGAGGGACACCACTTTTTCCTACACTGGATGGCTTGTGTACGAAGATGACATCATACAATACAATCCATTCAAAAAATTTTCAAGCTCGTCGGGATGAAAAGGGACCCATCTAATTCATACTCTAGATGGCTTTTATGCAAAGATGACATCGTACAGTATGATCCATTCAGAAAAAGAATGATTTTGTCAGGATGAGAAGGGTCCCTTCCAATTCATACTCTAGACAGCGTCTGTACGAGGATGACCTCATACAATACGAACCATTCAGAAAAATAATAAATTCATTGGGATGAAAAGGGATCCATCAAATTCATACTTTAGATGTCATCTGTATGATAGAAGCTTCATACAGTATGATTTCTACTTAAAAAAATTTTCTACCTATTGTTCGTTTGACTAATCGTAGGGGAAAATAACTAAATAAATCATCCTGCACAAAATTAGTTCGTACAGTACAATTAGTTTGAAAAAATTATAATTTTAAACACTCCCTCAGTGTGTGTGTGTGTGCATTGTAA
>NW_021319990.1:0-3038 GCF_001605985.2 Dendrobium catenatum | reverse complement strand
CCTAATCTACCCGTTCTTGAGTCTTCCTTTCGTCCTGAATCACTTGTGATCGTCCTGAAATGTTAGTACTCAAGGACGATAGTAAATAAAATAATATTCAATGAAAAGTTGTTCCAAAACACTCATTATTTGGCATCATCAAAATCTCAAGCTCGGGGTCATGAGTTGCAACATAAAATAGGATTTCATATAATGAAGTCAGTGTTTTTTATTTTCTTGAGTCTGAGAGTGTGTGACTGTAAATGAGTAACTGTGCACATACATGTAGGGGGAGAGAATTAAAATTACAATTGAAAATTTTTTTACCCTATTCACACTGGATGATGTGTATGAAATAAGCTTTGTACTAGATCAGCCAGACAAATTTAACTGTTTGTATAAATGATCTAAATAACATATAGATGAATGACATCAAATGAAAGAAGCTTTATACCAGATCATCCAGGCGAATTTTATTTGTTCGTACAAATGATCTAAATAATGTACAGATGATTGAAAGTGTACAAAATAAACTTCATAACATATCGTTCAGGCAAATTTTAACTATTTATAAAGATGACTGATAGTGTATAAAATAAGCTTCATACTAGATCATTTATATGAACTTTAACTATTTCTACAGACGATCTATAAATCATATAGATGACTAATAGTATACAAAATAATGTTTGTACCAAATTGCCCTATAATTTTTTCAATAGTTTGTATAGACGATTCATGATCGCACTATATGACGGGACTGATTTTCACTTTGAAAATTCAATTTATGGATGGGTTTTTATGTGTTTTCTATATAATAAGTCCTAGAAATTGACTTAAAGATCTATTTACTATGAATTTCTATTGAGAATGGAAAAAGAGAGTTTTTTGGGAAATTATTTGGGAGTAGAGAGTGAGAGATCTTACAAGAGAAAATTATGAGGGATTCCCAAGGTTTCCTAAAGGTGAGGATCTCTTAATTATTTTTCAAATCTCTATCTTACTTCTTTGAAGACTCTTGAAGACTATTGAGAGAAGATCTTCGTTGTAGATAAGGTACTCTACCTTCTCTAGTAGGGTGAAAAAGGACGACGATACTCTACCTTCACTAGGAGGGTGAATAGGATGATGATACTTTGCCTTCACCAGGAGGGTGAAAAAGGATGATGGTACTCTGCCTTCACCAGGAATGTGAAAAAGGATAAAGGTTCTCTACCACACCGTGTTAGTGGAAGAATTGTTTTGTAAGGGCTTCGCTACCTTGCTGTGGGAGAAAAAAGCGAGTCACTTGTGTTTAGTGCAATACCTAGAGGAGTATATAGGGAGTGGACGTAGGTCTTGTTGGATCGAACCACTCTAAAATTTGGTGTTCATATGTTCTTTTACTTTTTACTATATTTTTTATTTTCCACACTTAATTATTACTGTGGTTGAAAAATATTTTGTGAAAATCTATTTCTACAAACACTCGCATACTTCAGGATCAGTGAGCAAAATTTCTTAAAATAATTTTAGAAATCCAAGAGATTTTTGAAATTACTAATTTACCCCCCTTCTTGGTTAGCCTTTGGATAATACTTTTAAGTCTAATAACCAATTCAAACTTTTAATTTGGATGTGGTTAGAGACTTTGGAGGGCTCTAAGGATAAAATCAATTAGATAACAAGTTTAGTGGCATAGACTAAAAATATTTAAAGATTTTAAAGCCTCTAGAAATAGATATAGTTTCTTAAGCTAGAGGTCTCAAAATTAACTTAAATTTGGATGGCATAACCTAAGGACATGTCTAATAAATATACAATTAATAGATAATGATTTGGGGTTCATTAGAATGTTGATTAAAGTGTTTGAAAAATTATTGAAGGCTTTCAAGACATTGCTTTTTGGCCTTGAATTTTGGTTAGGATTTCTAGATTTGAATTGGGTCTTGGATTTCAATGCCTGAATTTGAATTATTCAAGTCAATTACAATCAATTGAAAGAGTGTCATTAATGGGATAAGGTTAAAGCTAGATTGGAGAATGATTTAATGGCTAGATTGAGGTATTAAGATTATTAAAGGCATATGTTTGAAGTCTAGATTATGGTTTGAACTAAGATCTAGAATATAGTTTGGATTGAAGTCATAATTTCAATAACTTAAGATTCTAGAATAATTTGAGGTCAGGGTTGATCTAGATGCTAGATTGATCTAGGGACTAGATTAATCCTAGGGTTTGGATTAATCTGAAGCTTGAATAAGTTGAACTTTAAATTAAAATCTACATGGTTAAGTACCATGATTAAAGGGTCCCTCTCTCCATCCCTAATAAATCAGTTAATAAATTATTAAAGCTTTGTATGGTCATCTATCCTATATGGAAAATGATTGCATTTCATTTATAAGCCTTAGAAGTTGTTTGTCAGTAGCCCTTGCACTTTGGGGTTACTAATCTAAAAGTTATTTATAATTACATAAATAACTCTAGCATTTAAAATTCAATTAACAAAATTCAAATATAACTTAAATTTTGACTAAATAAATCTCATGTAGCCTAAAATAAACGTACAATAATAATGCAAGCAACTTAAACATTAAACTCCTATAGGACATATCAAAACTAAACAGCCTCTCTCACACACTTAGATGGTTTGCTAGGATAACTAACTCTAGTTTAAGTTAGGTCGGTGGTGTGAATTTCTTGGAGAGCACACAATATTTGACTATTTACTTTATGTATTATGAATTTCATACATTTTACTTTATGTCAGTGCACTTAGGCTCTTTAAGGACAACAATATAAGCATTAGGATATTACATAAATATTGCACTAGACACACACACACACACACATACACACACATAAAATATACCTTGGAAATGTGATTTAAATATAAAAAGTGTATTCAAAAGTAGATTTGTACATAGATCGAGTTGTATAGTATCCAGTGTTATAAAAGAGTCAAATACACATGCTTATACATATAAGTGGGGATCCAAAAGCATCAGCCTACCTTTGGTGGAAAATATATACTAGTTCGAGGATGTTACAGATTATATACACGAACACCTTTACCC
>NW_021319989.1:3653-7212 GCF_001605985.2 Dendrobium catenatum | reverse complement strand
GCGAGGCGCGGGTCTGGTCGTATTAGGGCTTCTACCGACGGCTTTCCGGCGGTCTGGACCACCGGTAAAAAATCACTTATCAGCGGCGGTCCAAGCCGCCGGTAAACCGTCAGTTCATATTGATGTCCGGTGGTTTACCGTCGGTTTAGGGACCGCCGCTAGTACCGGCGGCTTAACGTAGCAAAATCATCGGTTAGGCCGCCGTTAAAAGCCGGCGGTTACATCGCCGGCTATGCCGCCGGTAACACCGGCGGTCCATGAACTGCCGGTTAGAACCGTCGGTAATGGGCATTTTTCTTGTAGTGGTGGCTTCAAGTAAGAGGTCTTGTATTCGAAGCTTATATAGTATAGTATTTGTTGTTTTCCTTAATCTATACTAATAATAAAATGGCACTTGTGAATTGTGCCCATTAAAGAAAGTAAGAACTTTTTCTCCTTGTGCGCTTCAACAGCTAAATCCCGTAAATCCTATCGTCAACCCTTCGCATCCGCTGTGGTTCCTTTTTCGCCACTTCGATTTAGCCTTTGTTCAAGACTTTCTAGATCAAGAAGAATATGGCAAAAAAGATGAGACAAAACAAGCCCAATTCTCACGAGATTCAAATGAGAACCAATAGTATTTCCACAAGCAAACTTTCAATTAAATTCGATTTCACAATTTTTGTTTAAAGAAGAAGAGCATTATTGCAGAATTGGACTATGGGCAGAAGATTCCATTTGAAATCATTTAAAACTCATAATTTAAAGCTACACTTAAGAATATGAACATGGCTATCAATTTCCAGTCGAATTAATAAGTCTAATTTCAAATACCCAATCTCACCAAACAGGGAAATATTAGTTGTTTAAGCATTAATTAACATAGGTCTGATAAGTCTATTAAAATTTCTAGCATCAGAATCAGCGGTTTTAATGACAAATTAACTACTCTTAGACTAAAAAAAACTCTTTAAAATCTCATTGATGAAGAAAAATTATTGAATTAACGCAACTTAATTTGTCTTGTTGTGAATTTGTTCTCTTATTTCTATTGAAGAAGAAAAAATTTGGTTCTAAGTCATTGACTTTGTGATTTGAAGAAATATTTTTTTGTTAGGCAAATTTTTTTTTATATATATATTTATACTAGTATTAAAGTGTGGCATATGATTCTTCTCAAACATAATCCTAGCTATTCTTTTTTAAAATTACAATAAATATCCACCGTATGATTCACGCCTCTTCGGATCCCACTCACCTTTCTAATTCAATTTCTCGTGCTATTAACATCTCGCTTGGCTACTTCAACTTTCTTATTCGACCTCTCGTGCTTCGTATGAAGAATCACTAAAGAAGCTTCTTCGCCTGGAGCTCGCTGCAACTTCACTTGCCTTTTAGGATTTTCAATTTAGCGATGTAAGATCTCGTTTGACGTTTGATTTGGTAACTCACACATTTTGCGGTTACCACTCTACCTCTCTCCCATGCATCGTGTGCAAGGTATATATGAGTTCCCTCTCTCCAGATCATTCAAATAATCTCGATAGCTTGTCGTGCTTAGTCTCTCCCTCTCAGCTCCTCTCTAAAACTGTTCTTCCTCATTTTATTTTAATATTTATAATGTTGTTTCACTACATGAAAATCATGAATTATAGTGGGAAATTCCTGCGAAATTTTTCCGCCAGAATTTTCACGACAATTAGTTCATGCTGCGAGTTTTCAGTCAGATTGTTTTGCCATGAAATTTACTTAATTTTCGACATTCTTCTCCCCCAAACCAAAACTCTTGCCCTCTCCATCACTCATCGCCGTTCCAGGTGATGTATAGCTTTTTTCTTTTCCATTTCTTCAATATTTGATAGGTAAAACTATTTTTCTTTACTCATTTTTATTCTTAAATGATTTGAACCGTTAGAACACATCCAATATTTCTTATTTAATTTGAACAAATTTATATTTGGTTTAAATTAGCTAAGTGGTTTCCTTACATAGTCAGTCGGGTTAAGTTTCATCAATTTGGCTTTTTTAGCTTTAAGAAAGGAGCAATTTGATGAACTTAATCAATTTTATCTAAAAGGCTTATGTTGGCATCTAAATTATAAACATATTCAATTTTCAACTAGATGCTTAGGTCCGACTTATTCAAGTTATATCTATATTAGACTAATGGCATTGTGTTGTCTAGGTAAGTTGAGCTTGAGTAGGTATACACCCCTTAATCCTCTAACCCGTTCTAAAGATGATTTAGTCCATTGTCTTGTAGTATTTGTGCTTGCCTTTCATTTTCATGATGGTTGTCATATTAGGTTTAGGGAAAGAAGGCTTTGCTTTGTTTAGTTTAAATTTTTAAGGCTGCTTGGTTAATTAATCTACAGTAAGTTGGAAGGGTGAAACAACTAATTCAGACTCATACTCCTATTTTCATGCCTTTGAGTTGCTCTGTTCAACTCTCAAAATAGGTTTGTGATATGTCATCAAAAAATTATCTTGATCGGACACGAATCTTGAGACAAAAATCAAGTTGGAGACTTCAAAAATTAAATCTAGGTTCATCTCGACTCTGATTTCAGCAAACTTATAGTTGAATTCAGCGTCTCGGAAATACGAACCCAACGCCACCAAATTCAACTCAATCCGAGCCCAAATGGGTCCAAATTGAAGACTAGAAGCACATTCGTAAGGTTCAATCCATAATTTGGATTACCAAACAGTTTTTAAATATGACATGCTTATAGTTAAATCGAGCGACTCAACGAGATGAATCCAATGAGCCTAAGATCGTCAAATTCCAATATCATTAAGACCTTCAAATGTCTAATGAATGATCCATGATCAAGGGATTCAATATCAACTGTCCATCTAATCAACTCCACATTTGCACATGGTCCTCCCCCTATTTACGGGTCATGACATCCTCAAAAAACTATAAATTAATAGCCTCTCATTTCTCTTGAGAGGGGACCCAAGCAAGAAGAAGAAGAGCATAAGAAGAAGAGAATAAACTCCTCCTCGACCATCTCCGGAATTCTGCTTGACTTCCACGGGACGCCGGAATTCTGTCCAAGTTCCACGGAACGCCGGAATTATGTCCGACTTCCACAGTGACACCGGAATCCGCCCGACTTTCCAGTGACGTCGGAACTCTGCCCGATCTCCAAGTGACTATGGAGTTTTTGCCCGAATACCATCTAACGTCGCAGTTCTCCCCGGCCGCCGACTTACGTCGGACTTCTACCCGATGCCAGACTTCCGCTCGTCGCTAGATTTCTACCCGACGCCGGACTTATGCCTGTTGTCGGATTTTTGCCGGACATATATCCGATGTTGGATTTATGTCCATTGTTGGACTTCTACTTGACGCCATCCTTCTAACATCTGTCGTCAGACAACTGTACTTCCGACCTCCGTTGCCCGCCGACTACGGTACTTCTGACTTACGTCGCCCACCAACTACAGTCCTTCCAACCTCCGTCGCCCGCCGACTACAATCTTTCCAACCTCTGTCGCCCGCCGACTACGGTCCTTCCGACTTATGTCGCCCATCGACTACAATCATTCCGACCTAACAAATACATCAACA
>NW_021319989.1:0-3553 GCF_001605985.2 Dendrobium catenatum | reverse complement strand
CCCTTGTTTGGTTAGATATATCTAGAGTAAAGTAAAAACATAATAGATAACAACCTTAAAGTTTTGAAATTTAATAAAATTTAAGGAAAGAAGGAGAGCTCTGAGTTCAAGATCATTAATCTTTGGAGGGAGCATCCAATAGGCATCACCGGCCACACTCCGGCGGTGAACTCAGAAGGAAACTGAGCATAATCAAAACAGTAGTCATATATAAGATGGTTCGCTCTAACTCATATTAACGGGTGAAGCACATTTTCATCATAAAAATGTATAAGAATCAATATCAAGGCACTAAACAAACGAAATTATGATTAATGAATGAAAAACAAAGTGAAAGAAAGTTGTTTCAAATAGACTCCTGAGTAAGAGAGATTTTTAATGAATTTAGCATTAGAAAAATCTGCTTAATAGTAATTTGAATTAATACTAAACATTTTTTTTTTGAATCGTAATCACAAAATCACAAAAAAAAACTCTCAAAATCTGTCCTTAGTCCAGCATAAAATGAGAACAAGAGATTAGCTTTATTTCTCCTCGTATTCTCCGCCCTCTGTCTCCTTTCGATCAAAGCCTTTAGCTTCAACTTCTCTCGCAATTCTCACCTCGCATGAATCATATTGCCCACCCCCCTCAGCTTTAACTCTGCCGCTTCAGCTGCTGACTCAAACTGCCATAGCCACCACCGCCTGGCCGCAGACGCAGATCCACCGGAATACCCAGACCCCAGTCGCGGGCGACGCCCCACCAGTCAAGCTCGATCTCAAGCATCACCGCCCCTTGCTTTTGCGCCCAAAGCGGCTAACTTGGGCTCACCGGCGCCGGCTATCGCTGGTTGGTCTGTCGCAACGGTGGAATCCGGCGTCGCTTTGGGCTCCGGCGAATATTTCATCGACGTCTTCATCGGCACCCCGCCGCAGCATTTCTCTCTGATTCTTGACACCGGAAGTGACCTCCATCGGTTACAGTGCCTCCCCTGTCATGCCTGCTTTGAACAGATTGGTCCAATCTACGATCCCTCTTCATCCTCTTCCTACTGCAATCTCAGTTGTACCGACCCTCGTTGCGACCTCGTCTCCCGTCCGGAGCTCTCAGCCCCCTGCCTCGCCGTCGAAGACCATTCCTCCTGTCGTTACTTCTACTGGTATGGCGGCCACTCAAACACAACCGGAGACCTCGCCACCGAGATCTTGTTTAGTTTGATTGATCCAGAGTGTTCGGCGCATCGAAGGAGAAGGGGCAACTTCCGATCGGACAGGCAAAGGAAGGAGCGAAGTCGAAGAAGAACGAAGGAGCCGAAGAAGCCTCTCGTGCAATCTTACACCTCCTGCGAAGCAATGAAGCCGAACAGCAACGACGCGAGGAATTCTACTCCAGTGAATTTAAAACCCGCTCAATATGAGCGGGTTTCTAATACACGCAAAACAGGTCTCTTAATACACGCCTAATGCTTCATATGATTTTCTTTTGTTCCACTCAAAATTAATCAAACAACCAAATTTAATAAATACATGTATTTATTTTACTTTACAGTCCTAATTCAGGCAACCAAACAGCCCCTAAATAATTTTTTTAGTATTTTTTAGAGTTTTCTTGGTGTTTGGATAAAAGAGAGATGTTTATCTAATAGAGTAAGGTAAACATGCCTAAAGATTTGACTTAGGAATTAGTGAAATTCACCTAATTAGGTAAGGTAAATTTCAACAGAAAAATGCTCTAAAAGAAATCTAGAAGCTTACATTTTAATTATCATGAGAGGGAAGATGATGAAATACCTAAAGCTTTGAAGCTAAAGGTAGAAGGGATAGCATTTAGACTAAGGGATGAGGAAAATCCTCTTTAGCTTTCGAACAAAAGAGAATGGAATCAAACCTATAGCTTTGGGGCTAAGGGTTGAATAAGAAGCCCTACAACTTTGAGGTTGAGGGGATATGATAGAACCTATAGATTTTAGGCTGAGTATCGGAGGCTTCTCTTTAGCTTTTGGGCCAAATGAGAAATGAGCTAACATTTAATCTTTTGATTAAGGTTAGGAGGAGTTTTTATGGCTTTTAAAGCTACGAAAGGGAAGGAAAATCTTCAATCTATAGCTTTTGTACTAAAGATTGAAAAGTTCTCTTTGCATTTGGAGCTAAGGAGAAATAAATAAAACTCATGATTTTGAGGCTAATGAGTTGGCGGATCCTTATAGCTTGGGAGCTAAATGAAGAATGAGAAAATCTCTATGACCGGCATGGGAGAGACGCTGCTCCCGCTTTCGTTCGGCTTGGTCCAGATGCACGAAGAGGAGACATTGTCTCCTTTGATTGCACGCAGAAGCGTGTACGATCCCGCTCGATCAACTCCTAGGCGCACGCACTGGAGCTCCTGGCAGCATGGTTCGACTCTCTTTCGTTCCATCTCGAATGCACAGGCCACATGAAAGGGGCCGTCCGCTCTGTCTCACTCTTAATCTGGAAGAAACGCACGCAAGCGAGAGACAATCCTCCGCTCCTCTTGGGCTGAACTCATGCAGAAAGAAGAAACCGCTTGAATCTCCCTCTCGAGTGTTTCTTATGGAAGAAACGAGTGCAGCCCTCGACAGAGAAATTATTCTGTGCGGAATCCCGAGCTGTGTTTGGATGCTTACCTGAAAGTTAAAATTACACGATATTTATTTGACTTGACTATTGATTGAGTATTTATTACGTATTCATTACATAAAATGTGCATATTGATTGAGTATTTTATTGCATATTTATTAAGTATTTGTTGCGTCTATGTTAGGCATTTTCTGCTTAATTATTGCTTATTTGTTGCAGATTTCTCTTCGTCTGCAGTAAGTCCGAAAAGGCAAACGGGTCGGATAAGAAGTCAAATGAATATCCTAACTTTCCACGTAAGCGCGCCACGCGTAACGATTTTACTGGCATCCGAACACAGCTCTATAACCGGATTCCGCACATAATAATTTCTCCTTGGACAGACACTTGAGCACTTGCCACTCTGTCTCGGTCGAAGCCGCCCAAATCTGCTTGACAGCGGCACATGTTTGAAGGTTGGAGGCAATCGTCACCGTTGATTGCAATTACTTAGATTTGGAAGAAGACTTGAGCTCCAATTGAGTCAATTAGGCTTAAATTGAGTTCAAATCAAGTGGATTATAATTGATTTGAGTTTAATTTGTTTCGATCGAATTAATTTTATGTAATCGACTCAAATCAATTCGACTTGATTTACTTTTTGTTCGATTAAACCCGATTTGAAGCCGACAGGGCTCAATTGAATTGATCGAGCTGGATAGAGTCCAACTGGGTTCAAATCAGTTCGATCGTGGACATAAAAAGGTGTTAACAACTGACAACTTCAATGTTGAAAATGAGCCTCAAAATGAAAAATTCTTATCCAAAATATAAAAAAAATCATGCTAAAATATTGGACTTAAAATTTCAAAAGAGAAGTAATAACAAATACAATTCACAGCAGCTATCTCCTTCCTCTTTTGGCCATCTGAGAATTAAATTGAAGACAGGTAACTATTCTACAACAACAACAACAACAACAACAACAACATCAA
>NW_021319988.1:43687-47771 GCF_001605985.2 Dendrobium catenatum | reverse complement strand
ATTTTTTAGGATTTGTGTAATTAAGTAGTAGTTATAAGTTAGTTCGGATTATCAATTTATGGGTTGATTTTGAAAATTAGTCGATTTAATTAATCACCAGAATCTGACACAACAACAGCACACACACCGACATAAACACAAGCAAAAATATTTTTATCCAGTCAAGTGGAGACAGGCCCAACACAACAAACTCAGCAATCTAACTCAAATTCTCGTAGCTAGAACGTTGGTGGCTCCGAAATTCTGCCCCGGCCGTCGCCCGCTGATTGCTATTTCTTTGGCCAGGGCACTTTAGAACGGAAATTAGTTCTCGAGGTAAAATTTGAAAAGAGATGAGTTTGTGATAGAACAATACCAAGAGATTTTTCGCCCTGATATTGCTGAGGACTTTATGATCTGAGTTCTGGTTTCCTATAGGTGCAAGCCCCTACAGTTAATTACCCCTCCCGATAACGAGAGAGAGCTTTTGATTAAGGCTAGCGTCAATCAGATATGTAGAGAATACATGTTATTTGGCATATAATAGCAACATAGTTTGAAATTTGAAGTGTTTAGAGATTTGGAAAATTGATATTCAAAATAGAAATTGCACAATCTTTCACTTAAAGTGGATGATGGGGGGAATGGATGATGGAACCGATCAAGATGTCATCCCGGGATGACATTAGTTCTAATAAAATTCCTCCTCCTTTCTCTAATTTGTTAGAGGAGGAATTTAATTGTTTGTAGTTCCTTTTTAATAAAATTTGCTATTAGCATTTCTTCATAAAAAAAAAAAATAGAGGGCTTTGTGCCCCATCGATCATATCCTATTGATTTATATCTCAAGGATTTGATAACACTAAAGAGCATATTGGCTCTGGCCATAACTGATATTTTACGGTGCCATTTGGCGGCAAAATCACTCGGTTCTGAGGGCCCTGGGTCATAACCATTTATCCTGTGGTGCCATTTGGCGGCAAAATCGTCAGTTAGAGTACACATACCACGTCTTTATTGGAAGGAGATTGTTTAAGAATGGATCCTAGTGATATTTTCGACTAGGCATTAGCTCTATGTGAGCTGAAGTAAAATTTTAGTTTGTCCACCCCAGCAAACTGTTGCGGAGGGTGGATGCATTTTACTTTAAGTGGTTGATGATTTAATTTTAATTTTAAATATTTTTGGGATTTTTTAATATTTTGAATTTTTGGGCATTTGAGTGGTATTTGGAAGACATTTGAAATTAACCCCTTTAGTTGAGATAAGCATTCAACAAGGCCATCATCGGGGTATTTGAGATTATTTCCATTTAAAGCTTGAACCTTGTCAACCCTATCAACTTACCGTGAGGGGATCATGTTTCATAGGCTTTATGCATTTGTTAGTGAATTATCATTGTTATAAGCCTTGAAGTCTTAATATGAATATATTAAAACAAGTATATCGGTCGCCACAATCATATATTTATTTTAAGGTTTGAACCCTGTCGACTTCTATTGATCCGCATAGAAGGATCTAGTTCGAACTTGAATTCATTTATTGACCCGCACAACATCCCTAGACGTCACATGTGTACTAATAACATGCTCATCGGGACCCATGCGAGTGTTTGGGATCAGTTCCATTTCTGGATTGAACCTTGTTGACTCTGTCCGGCTATCGACAGATGATCGAGTTTTGTAGGCTTTATGCCTTTATAAGTGATTTCTCTTGATTCTTGGCCTTGAAACCTAATATGAATGTATTATGACAAATATACCAGTCACCGTAACCATATATTTGCTTAATGGTTCGAACCCTGTCAACTCATATTGATTCATATGGAAGGATTAGGTTCGAACTTGAATTCACTTATTGACCCGCGCAGCATCCCTAGACGTCATTGTGTACCAATAACATGCTCGTCGGGGCCCATGCGTACTTTCCCCTTTGTGTACCTTTGTATATACATATTATGGTGCATGTGTAGGGGGGCATTTTTGGAATATTTGTAAATTCCTTATGTTCGCTTGCATGGATGTTGCAGATTCGTTGGCATTTTATAGTAGATTAGAGATCGAGTTGTTTGCTGCTTTGTATAGGTAGACTATCGTGCACTGTTTGTCTCTTTCTGTAGATGGATTATAATGCACTAACTAATTTCCTGCTTTTGCTTACAAATGTCGATATCTACTACAGTCCTTTTGTATTCACTTGTAGACTGTGTGTGTAATAAGTCTCCTATGGTAGCTCGTAGGAGCTCACCATTATTATAGTCTTCCAGTATTTGTTATGACTTTCAACCTCCATCCTAAAATGACATATTACCTGTTCATGTTTATAGAGGACTCCTCATTCATACAGCATGTCCTTTATTATTGCCTATTATTCAAATCAATACGCTTATTTGTTGATATTTATTGTTGGTTGAGCCACATTCATCGATTATCTCTTCAGGTGTTTTGATTAGCAAGTCATAACATGTTGTCTATCACTGCTTGTAGTCGGAAAACACTTGATGCTGGTTGTAAGGAGATTATTACTTTTGCATCTCATCTACCATCGTTATGTATAAGTAGACTAGTGTGCTTGCTACAAACTTCTGTTAATGCTTACAAGTGGATGTAGTAGGGGTTACTACATCTTCCTGCATGACTGTCGTAAAGACCATCATTATCTTACTTTGATGTAAATTGGAAAATTGCTGCATTCATTGCATTTCTTTTCTTATGTTATTCATAAATATCCCCTTCATTGAAATTATCCCTACTTTGCAAATATGATAGAGATTAATATTATTCATTGGTACATTGGAGATCTCATGCCACTATTTGTAGTCAAAATATGTACTTGTCTTGATCATTGCTAGTGGATGAAAGAATTCTCTTTGTTCACTACATGCATTGTGTGCTTGCAAGCATGTGATATGCAAGAATTTGTTTATCCCTGCTTATTTGATCGTTGCATATAATTGGGTCATGTTGACTAATGTAAGTCTTTCATTATCATTAAAGGATGACCCAAATCTTGTATGATGAGTTTGCTCCCCTTCATTCATTCCACTTTGGACCCTTTGTCTTCTTTCATTTGAGAGAAGCCGAATGTTTGTATGCACATAAATTAAATCTTCAGCCCGTTGTGGAATAATTTTATTTCTCTTCATTGATTGGATGAACGAGTATGTGCTCCAATTTCTTTCACAATAAGATGAGGGTGAAACTTGGCCAAGCAATTTTATGGCGATTGTTTGAAGTAGAGGTGCTAAAGCTTCATGTATAATCCACCACATTTTTGGATCAATTCTCCACCTATCACGTAATGACTCTTGGTCACCAAAGTCCTCTAAATAACAAAAAAATTTAGCAAGCTCAATATTGACACTTCTTCTCTCCCAATTTGGAAAATAACGCTTCAAACATGTCTTCCTCATATTTGAAATTTCTAAATTTTTTTGTGGAGAAATTCTTTGAGGATCCTCTTGAAGTCATTCTTTAGTTGAATATCTTCAAAAAATATTAAAATTAAATAATGAAAAAATGTTGAAATTATTAAATAACAAATTGTGAATTAATAATGAAAAATATCGAAATTTATCTAGGATTTAATGAGTGAGCCAAGCAATGTAAAAGTGTATTACTTTTGCCATCCTATCTTCTAGAATAACATAAATAACATCCCAGAAGTTTGAGTCTTCATGAAGCGCTTTCCTCCTATGTATATATATAACTTCTTTTACTTTGGCAATCATTGAATTCCACATCTCATAAATGAGATGTAAACAAGACTTATTTGTATCAGCTACTCTCAATATCTCATAAATTGGATATGTGAAATTTATGATGTATTCAATCTCATCCCATCATAAATCATCTAAAAGCTTATCCTTTATATATCTAGCTTTTCTAACATCATCTTCCCAATAACAAGACCATTTGTCACTGATCATCATAATTTGAAGAACATTTTATATTTTTTTGAATCTTTTCAACATAACACTGCCGTTGCCAGGTCCCAAGTCCTGGATGAGAAAAGTGAATGGTTGTGTTAGGTAGTCTACAGCCAGCGTAAAACTTGTCGAACAATAATCACATGAATCCTTTAAGAAATTGTGTTAATGCTAGGG
>NW_021319988.1:38225-43587 GCF_001605985.2 Dendrobium catenatum | reverse complement strand
GTAACTAATGAATGATGTAGTTCTTAGCTTGAGCATCATGCACTTAAGATATATTTTTGAATATTAATGTTCTTTTTATTGCCTAAAAATTCTCATTTTAAACTATGATGTATGTAGTTAGTTTTGGTAAATCACTACATTACATTGTTATTCTACTTTGATACTACATCACACTTAATGCTTATTCTATAATCATGACAATGATAATAATTGCATCAACAGTCGAAATGATCTCGTGGAATGTAAATTTGGAATTAACAAACACATATAAAACTTATCAATTCCCCATGATTCCAAATTTACATTGCCACTTTAAGATAAGTGCCTTCATGATATGACCTCTCACACCACTATCCCCACTATCTTTTCTAAAGTTGCATCTAGTAATAACCACACTGTTGTGTCTCACTAGAAGTAGGATCCTATTAGTCATCTACCACACTTAATTCTTTTTTTGGAAAAATGCAAATAGCAAATTTTATTCAAAGAGAACTACAAACAATTCAATTCCTCCTTCAACAAAATAGAGAATGAAGGAGGAATTTTATTAGAACTAATGTCATCTCAAAAAAAATCTGTAATCAAAGCTAAGTTAACACAGATCCGCTAACTTGTTACAATTTCTATTAGAATGAAGAAAAACTGTTTGCTTGAAATGAAAAAGAAAATCTAAGTCACCTGGGTCCACGTTGACGTCAATTGGATCAACCTTATTAAGAACCTCCTTGAAGAATTTGATAACATTTATGTTATCTCCTTCAATTATTATACCTTCTGCTTCAAACATCCAATTTTGAACAAATCTTTTAATAGAAAGAATAGCTAGCATCTCAAGTTGTGAACTATCCCAATGAATGCAATTTGATCCAAATGCAACATAAGAATCTTCCTTTGCAATCTCTAACAACTCCTCCCATTCCAACATTGTTATTATGACTTAATGTTTCATCTATATTGATTTTTATCCATTTAGGAGGTGGAGGATGCCAAGATGGTAAAGACAGCTCATAGAGCTGATTGACATCCCAGTTCTCCCAAATGAGATCCTTCTTGAAAGATCAAGTGGAATTGTAAATAGAGTTTGCAGCTATAAAGGAAGAGCTGTCTTCTTTCTCATGATGAATTAATTTGTTCCTACTCTTCCAACAAAAGAAGATTACGGTACATAACAGATTACATTGGAACGGATTCGAATTTGCAAGATGCTTCAGTCCTTGATAACATTCTTCCAGGGAAGCAATTGATGGAGTATTAAAATCCCATTGATTTAGAAACATGAATATTTAATGCAGCTTATTACAAAAAAAAGCAATATGCTCTTGGTTTTCAGCTCCAGGACATCCTCTCGGGCAACTATCAACTTCTTCAATTAGTCTTCTAAAATTCAAAAATTGATTACTATGAATCACATTTCTTTTAAGCCTCCACCAAAACAGAGAAATTCTCGGCCTCAATTTAGCTTTCTTCATCCAGCACCAATCGTCCTCTTCGTCTTCAGCAACTTCTGAAACAGCAGTTGCCATGGACGAAATAGTGTTGCCTGAATACTTATACACCAACTCCAATTTATCAGTTGGTAAATTTGAATGAATTGGCACAAACAATATGACATTTACCAGTTCAGTACTGAAAAATTCTTTTAGCTTTTCTTCATTCCACTTTCCATTCATCATGAATCCTATTAACATTTCAGTGTCAACATCCAAATTTCTTGCAAATGTCAGCCATTTGCTGATGCACCTGTTTAAGACACAAATATCATTGATAGTATTAATTTCCTTGCCATTTGATACTCTCTATGTAACAATTGAATGAAGATATTTTGCTCCATTCAGAATAATTCTCCATGAAGATGAAGAATTGTTGTGCTGAACCAAACTCCATATATCCTGCCCGTATCTTGCTATCAATGCTCTGTTCAGCAATGAGTTTTGTCTATCAATAAGATTCCAAGCAAATTTTGCTCTTAGAGGACCAGATTTCTCCACTATAGATAAAATACCCCAACCTCCAGTTTTTTTAGATTTACAAAGGACCTCCCAAGCAACATAATGAAGTCCTTTGCTGGTATCATTCTTGTTCCATATGAAATTTCTGCACATCTTTTCAAATTCATATAAAACACCCATAGGAACTAGTGGTGAGATACCAAGAAAATTGGAAGTGTAAGACATGCTGAATTAATAAAAGCCACTTCCACTGAAGTTTATTTCCCCAAGAGCTCAACCTCTTGGCTACTCTAATTAACATATGTTGAAAATCTGAAAAAACCAATCTCCTAAATGTAATTTTGATGCACAAATACTCCATTTCTTCCACAACTTTGACTCCAAAAATCTTTGCAAGGGATCTTCTCTTCTTTCTTTTCACAAATTTTCCAAAAATAATAGAAGTTTTAATACAATTGATCCTCTGGCCTATCCACTTCCAATAGCCATCAATGATTTTTTTAATTTTCTTCATGCTTTTTCTATTTTCTTTAGAATAACATATAATATCATCTGTAGATGTGAGATTAAAGGAGCATTAGGTGCAACCTTTATTCCAATATTCCTCCCCTTTTGAGCAAAGGCATCTGTTAATAATTGTGCACACATTATAAATAGATAGGGTAATAAAGGACACCCCTGCCTAAATCAACTTCTTGCTTCAATCCAATCTGATTGCCTACCATTAAACATGATAGAATATTTCGGTTCTCTTATACATTCCAAAATCAAATTAGAAAAAAAAAATTTGGAAACCCAAAGCCATCAAGAACTTGTGCTAAAGTGGACCATCTCATGCTATCATAAGCTTGTTCCATATCAATTTTAATAGTCACCATTCCCTTCTTAGATTTGGAATATTTAAATTTGTTGAAGAGCTCTTGAGCAAGCAAAATTTGAACTGACATAGATCTCCCTCTTACATAAGCATATTGATACTCAGAAATAATTCTAGGGAATAACATAGTCATCCTATTTAATAACATTTTGGCCACAATTTTGTACATAGATTTACAAAGGCTAATAGGACGATAGTTTGAAGCAGTCAAAGGGTTACTCACCTTTGGAATCAAGATCATATTGGTTTCTTTCCATTCAAGACAAAGAACCCTAGTGGTGAAGAAGGAGTTTATAGCCATTCAAACATCATTTTTAATAAAATTCCAATATGATTTTATAAAGAGTGAGAGATGCCATCATTACCTGGAGATTTGCTACACTCCAAATTTTTTACAACCTCTTCCAGCTCTTGAAAAGAAAACTTCTTTTCAAGCATTTTCTTATCTGATTCATCCAGGGAATTAGACGGGTTTGGCCACCCGCTCAACCTGCAGTGACGTTTCCTCCACTTGGAATTGAAGTAGCAACACAGGTAATTCTCTATTTGCATTTGATCTTCCAAGGTCTCACCATCATCATTTTTAATTTGCTTGAGCCAGTTAGAATTCTTCCTTGCCGAGGCATAAACATGGAAGAATTTAGAGTTTGAATCACCTTCTTTTATCCATTGAATCTTTGCTCTTTGCTTCCACCAAGTACAAAGCCTACCAATTGTTGAGTTGAGTTGACAGACTTTGGATTTTAAAATCTGCAACTTGTTGACCAAAAGCCCACCATCAGTAGATTCCTCAATTTGCAATTCAAGGATTTCATCCTTAAGAATTTTCTTCAATTCTTCTAAGCTCTTGTGCTTGGCTCTACTCCAAAAAAAATAAAGCCTTTAAAGATCTCTTGAATTTAGCATTTAGAATTTCCTCATTGTTACCTCTCATCGGCTTCTTCCAAGAGTTTGAAACAATAGCATAGGATGCAGGGAATGTAGCCCACACTTCTTCAAACATGATAGTTCTATTTCTTCCAAAACCTGAGGAGAAGATATTCAGCATAATTGGGCAAGGATTGGAGGCTAGCCTTGCCAAATGCTTAACAGCCGCCACTTTAATGGTCTTCAAAGCTGCAGAATTGATAATGCACCGATCTAGTCTCTCCAAGATACGAGCTTTGCCTTCCTTGTTGTTACACCAAGTGTATTTTGGGCCTACTATGCTTACTTCATTGAAGTCACAATTACTCATAAATGAGTACATGTCTTGCATACCAGTAGAAAATACAAATTTTTTTCCTCCCTTTTTATCTTCCTGTGATAACAAGTAATTAAAGTCTCCACCTATAATGACCGGCTCTTTCAGATTTGCTATAGTCTCCATACAACTCCACAAATTCCTTCTAATGAAACAATTTTTGTTTCCATAAACAGTAGCTATATTCCAAATACCTTTGTTAGCTATATTGAGCTCACCAATCACCACTTGAGAGTTAGCTTCTTTGACACTAAAGGAAGCAATATCACTTCTCCAACAAGCCATAAGTCCACCTGATAGTCCTTCAGCTGGAAACAGATAGTAGTCCCATTTATCCCCAAGAAACAAATTGAATTCATAAAAATTCACATCATAAATTTTTGCTTCTACCAAACCAACAAACAAAGGATTGTGATCCTTCACTATTTCCTTTAAATATTGAGAGGCTTCCAATTTTCTAACCCCTCTATAGTTCCAAAAAATAACTGATGTCATTTATGGATGTTATTGGGAATGCTCCCATTAGCATTTTTCTTTTGAAAATATGTTCTTCTACTTCTTAACTGAAGATTATTTTTACCAAGCGAGTGAAGTTCCTTCTGAAGCTTTACTTCCCCTGATCCAGTAGTAGCTGTATCTTTTGTAAACTTCTCAGCATGATTTGGATCTTTGAAAGTTGAAGCCATTGGATCTTCTTGATTCCCTTCTAAAATTTCTCCTTCTTCTATTTCAATTTTGTCTGCAATCTCTTCCGTATGCAATTGATTTACATCTTCAAATTAAGCGTCTAAAGCACTGAACTGATTTACATGGACTATGATAGGATCTGTAGCATAATTAACCAACTTAGCTATTGGCTTATCACAATTCAAGTCCTTTAAACTGACCTCTTTATCAACATTTTGAGCCACTGGCACTACAAATGCTATGCTCCAGATCATCACCTTCAGTCAAACCCAAGCTGCCAAACTCTGTAGTTGCCTTCTTATCTGCAGATTTCAATGCTAAAGTACTATCTGGAACAGAATCATTAGCTTCTTTGGTTATATTTTCCTTGACTTGTTGTCCCTTATCTACATAGACTGCAGTAGATTTTGTAGGAAGTTTATAACCACCTCTAAAAGGAGCTGGAACAACTTTCTTCTTCCCATATTTAACATGAATCCATGGGCCATAAGACACCTCATTTTCTTCAATCAGCCTATCTGAATTGTCATTATTGTCTTTGCTTTGCTTCTCACAATCAGAACTAACTAGATTAACCCCTTTTCTTTCCTGAACACAATCTTCAAC
>NW_021319988.1:27676-31099 GCF_001605985.2 Dendrobium catenatum | reverse complement strand
GAAGTAAGCATAGTAGGCCCAAAATACACTTGGTGTAGCAACAAGTAAGGCAAAGCTCGTATCTTGGAGAGACTAGATCGGTGCATTATTAATTCTACAGCTTTGAAGACCATTAAAATGGCGGATGTTAAACATTTGGTAATGCTAGCCTCCGACCATTGCCCGATTATGCTGAAGATCTTGTCCTCAGGTTTTGGAAGAAACAGAACTAACATGTTTGAAGAAGTGTGGGATACATTCTCTGCATCCTATGCTATTGTTTCAAGCTCTTGGAAAAAGCTGATGAGAGGTAGAAATGTGGAAATTCTAAATGCTAAATTCAAGAGATCTTTAAAGGCTCTAATTTTTTGGAGTAGAGCCAAGCACAAGAGCTTAGAAGATTTGAAGAAAAGTCTTAAGGATCAAATCCTTGAATTTCAAATTGAGGAATCTACTGATGGTGGGCTTTGAGTCAACAAGTTGCAGATTTTAAAATCCAAAGTTTGTCAACTCAACTCAACAATTTGTAGGCTTTGTACTTGGTAGAAGCAAGGAGCAAAGATTCAATGGATAAAAGAAGGTGATTAAAACTCTAAATTCTTCCTTGCTTATGCCTCGGAAAGGAAGAATTCTAACTGGATCAAGCAAATTAAAAATGATGATGGTGAGACCTTGGAAGATCAAATGCAAAAAGAGAATTATTTCTGAGGAAATGTCACTGCAGGTTGAGTGGGTGGCTAAACCCGTCGAATTCCCTGGATGAATCAGATAAGAAAATGCTTGAAAAGAAGTTTTCTTTTCAAGAGCTGGAAGAGGTTGTCAAAATTTTGGAGTGTAGAAAATCTCTAGGTAATGATGGTATCTCTCACTCTATCAACCATAAAAATCTGGAATATTTGGGAATATTTTACACTTAATTAAACAATGAATTGGGTGCTCTATAACTCCTTACACCAAGGGTTTTTTTTCCTGAAATTGAAAGAACCAATGTCGATCATAGATCCAAAGGTGAGAGTAAACCTTTGACTGCACATCAAA
Organism: Dendrobium catenatum; assembly: GCF_001605985.2. Lineage (NCBI taxonomy): Eukaryota > Viridiplantae > Streptophyta > Magnoliopsida > Asparagales > Orchidaceae > Dendrobium > Dendrobium catenatum. The sequence goes on along the minus strand of NW_021319988.1, from coordinate 30,082 downwards.
ACATCGTCCTATTACCTAGTAAAATTTGTGTACAAAATTGTGGCCAAAATGGTTATTAATCATAGGAATGACTACGTATTTAATTATACCCTGGAATTGTATAGATTTCTGATCCACATTTTCAAAGTATCTTATGTAATGAAGGTGACGATAGTATTAAATCAGATCACACGAATTTTGCTTTGCTCAAGAACCTTCAGCAAATTTAATATATTTCACAAAATCTAAAAGCGAATGATGTCTATTTAAAATTGATAAACGAACAAGCATTATGATACATGAGCTGAAGTTCCCATTTTTATTTCTAGATAATCTTGAAATATATTGTAATGAAAAGAAGAAAGAGAAATTCTATCACGTTTAAAATGGTAAGGACAATAATATGGATTGAAAGCAAGAAGTGGATTTGGACTAGGATCTTTATCACCTCCATCTTATAAAGTGTGCATAATTATATTTAACATATGCCTTGACTCAAAAGGGGAGAAAAATTGAGAAATAAAGGTTGCACCTGATGCCCCTTTAATTCACATCTAATCTGATGATGATGACAGATGATTTTAACTGTTTTTCTGAAGCAAATTAAGAAAAAGCATGAAGAAAATTAAAAAAAATCAATTGAATGGCTATTGCAAGTGGACATACGGCCCTAAGATAGGAATCATTGTTTAAAAGTACTATTAAATTTTGGAAAATCGTTGAAAGAAGCGAAGATCCACTGCAAAGATTTTGGAGTCAAAGTGGGAAGAAATGCGGGTATTGGACATCAAAAATATAAGTGCATTATGAGATTTAGTTTTAGATTTTTCCAGCATCATGTAATTAAGAGCACCAAGAGGTTGACTCTAAGTGTGTATAGAATAAACTTCCTGTCATTAGTAGGGAAAGTGCCTCTTTTGAATTCACCTTGTCTTACACTATCCAATTCCTTGAAATAAGTTCTACTGACTGGATGCGATTCTCCTAATAGTTTCACATATAAGGGCGGATTCATAGTATTCGAAAAGATTGTGCAAGACCAAGTAAACATATCATAATGAAGCGAATAACAAGAAATCGATAACCCATTAGAAGCAAGGCGACTATAAAAAATACATAAAGTATATCTGTCTATAGGGAGTAATTCTCTATAATAAATTCTAAAAAAGCCTGGAGCGCTTGAGGTTGTACTTAAACACATCTAAGTTATCATAGATAATGAACTAGAAATATTCGTGGTATCCTACATTAAGATGAATAACTTGTACTTGGAACCATTTTGATCACAAAAATATATGAATGAGTTGAATCTCATAAAATCTACTCCTGCTGAACCCAGAGTGTTGATAGCAAGAACTACGGGCAGGATATATGGAGTTCGTTCAGCACAAGCATTATTTACTTCTCTATTGTCTTCAATGCAGCAGGAATCTATCTTTCTAGACCACGGAACACCATAAGTATATCTTATCATTTAATTTGTTAGATGGCAAGAAGTCATCAAATAGTAGCTATGAAATAATACTATCGAAACTGTTATTTAGACTTCAATCATGAATAAAAACAAAGGAAATTTAAGCATATACAAAGCAAATCTAGAGTAAATTACAAAAATTTTGAGCCTAAGCACACATTATAATAAATGTGTAGGAACATACTGTCAACCTATTCCTGAGAGTAGCTCCAGAGATTTGCATGACGATGAATCCATTAAAAGTTTGGAGAGAATGAAAGGGTAGATAGAAAGTACTTACCTGATTAGGGTGAACTGGTATGAATAGTGGTCCACATTAAATGCAATAATAGCCATAAATTACATAACCAAAAAGAAATTATATACAGCGAACGAGCACCAATTAGTGATTACTTACAACTTTGCTTAAAAACATCAGGGAACTTAGCATATATTATTTCATGGATTTCAATATTCCCAGGCAACCACCCTTTCTTGAATGATGAAATATTGTTGGCTGAGAATTCGTTTCACTATATAATCATATTTTTATCTGGAGACAACTCTACTATGCTAAGAATTGTATGAAATATGGTAAGATGGAAGAGGACCGACCATTGGTGCTAGGAATGAAAGAAAGCAAAATTGAGGCAAATAGGGGGTAATTATTATTTAGGAGAAGATAAATTTTCATACTTATTTTTGGAGGTGAGATATTGGATTTAATATAGAATGGCAACAATCAAAGTCACGAAAATCCTAGATAAATTCACTTTTTGTGAGAATATAGAAGACTGATAGAGAGAAGTTGAAGTAGAGAATATGCTACTACGGAGAGAATATGTCCTGGGAATACGAGAAAAGACGAAGAAGGAAGCAATAGTTAGGTTGTATGTATTGTCTAGCAATAAGAGCGTGCAAAGATCCAAGAGAGTACCATGTTTATCTCTGTCAAGAAAAAGAGGAGAGAAGAG